>NC_143012.1:139612452-139764952 GCF_055824585.1 Amblyomma mixtum | reverse complement strand
CGCCGCCATGGCGAATCTGCGAGCACCCTACGGCGCACACTTTTCGCGAACAACTGTCGTGGACTCCTCTTCATCGCGCCTCGTCAAAGCGGCACTTAACTCCACAGCTGCATCTTTTGAGGAAAGAAAGTGGCGCAGCCGCAGCTGCCTCGGCGAGAGCATCGTGGGAAGGAACGACACAGAACAGGAGCCGAGGATGGGGGGAGGGGGGGGGTTGAAGTAAATTGGGAGCGACAGATGAATGTAGAGAAAGAAGTGCCGCTGCTTGTCCGGTGAAGCCCTCTGTCCAGTGACTCAAGAGTCTTCCAGATTGCCACCTCTTTCTCCCTTCCTTATTTCACTCTCTACTTCATCATTTCCCTCACGGCACTGTTCTGCGTCTGTGCAGAGCTTCATGGCTGACTCCAAAACCCGCAGTTTATTTATTTATTTATTATTTATTACAATACCTTCAGGGCCCCAGTGGGGCGTTACAGAAGGGAGTGGTTAAAAAAGTATAGACAATGCAGCAAAATGAAAACAAAAAGTAAATGCAAAATGTAATGTAATACAGCAAAGAAAGAAAAAACGTAAGCTTGAACAAAATATATATCAGAATAGGTAACAAAACAGCCTAGTCAAACACATAGTTTTCCGCGGCATTTTTAAATAAACAGGTGTCAGAAATATCGGCAACCAAGGTGGGCAGGTGGTTCCAATCGCTCGCCGTCTTGGGTATAAATGAGTTGAAGTACGGATTGCTTCGGCAGTATGGAATGCGTACCTTGTGGCGATGATCCGTGCGAGGTTGTGGGTGGCTCAGTGATCAACTACTGACTCGACCGCGGCGGCAGCGTTTCGCCTGCAAAATGCTCCGTTAAGATCCCCAGGTGGTCGAAATTATTCCGGAGACCTCCACTACGGCACCCCTTTCTCTCTTTCTTCTTTCACTCCAACCTTCCTCCATTCCCTCAAGGCGCGGTTGAGGTGTCCAACGAGGCAGCAAGAGTGGGTTGGAGAGAGTTGTCAGTGACTGCAAGGGTGTGGGCTGGGTAGCGGCTGTACGAGGCTGCATCCACTTTAGCCACGGCACGTTTCCGACCGTACTCGCGCCAGAGCGCGGAGGCTCGCGCTGCTGTGCGGGAGGGGTGGCGTTCAGGACGCATATTCTTAGGGAGGAGATGAACGGTTAGGAAGGAGGAGACGTGAGAAGGGATGGGCAGTGAGGTAGGAAGGGGGATAAGAGAGGAGAGCGTAAGAATTGAGAGAAGTGCGCGACCCGGGTGGGTGCGGGAAAGAAGCTGGGCCGTACTATGGGCCTCCGTCAGCTCCGTAAGGTAGTTGTGGGTGCCCATGGACAGTAGCCGAGCCGTCGAGGTAGATGTGGGAAGGGATAGGGCCGACTTATACGCCTGGCGAATGAGGCTGTTCACTTTGTCCTCCTCGATGCGAGAAAGGAAGAGATAAGAAAGTGAATAGATGAAGCTGCTTAGAACAAAGGCCTGGACCAAGCAGCGGACGTCATGTTCGCACATGCTGACGTGGCGGTTGACAATGCGGCGTATGAGGCAGATGAGGCAGATGGTCTGGTGTACAGTGTTTGTGAGTCGAGTGATGAGGGTGGTGTGCTTGCCATTAGACTGAAGAAATAGTCCAAGGATGCGGAGGCTAGAGACAAGAGGAATGGGTGTGCCTTCCAGGAGAGGGCGACATGGGGGCCACCCCCAAGGCAGAAGGAGCAAAAGTTCCGATTTTGGCAGGGAGCAGCTCAACCCGACAGCCCGGGCGTGTCACCACTGCGTCCACACCCGCCTGGAGAGTGGTCTCCACATCTCCAAGATTGCCGGTGGTCACCCAGAGGGTTCGTTAGTGACTGCGACGAATACACACCAACTAGCCCAACTGTCTTCCATGATCATACCCAGAGGGTTATGTCATCGACGTAGAAAGCATGAGATAGAGCTGGAATAGTGCGCAGAGCATGTGCCAGCGGGAAGAGGGTTATGATGAAAAGAACCGCGGACAAGACAGAACCTTGGGGGGTACCCTTGTTTCCAAGGGAGAAAGAAGAAGAAAGTAGGCCGTACGAGATTTCGGCCGTGAGGTGGGCGAGGGAAGTGGTGATGAAAGCATGGACACGGGGTCCGACATGGAGGGAGGAGAGAGCGACCAGAGTGGCAGTATGATGTACATTGTCGAATGCATTGGTAAGGTCCAGCACCAGGATCGCTCGAGTGCGTTTGTGGTTGGAGTGGTGTAGGACTTACTCGGAAAGCTGGAGCAAGGCATCCTGGACGGACAATTGGGGACGAAAGCCGAACATGGAGTCCGGAAACATGTCGTGGTCATCCAGATAAGCCTGCAGGTGGGCCAGGATGATGTGCTCGAACAGCTTTCCGAGACAGGATGTGAGAGAGATGGGGCGGAGGTGCTCTAGTACAATAAGTCTGCCGGGTTTGGGGATGAAAGAGACACGTCCATAGGTCCACGAGGAGGGAAGAGTGCCAGCCTACAAATGTGTATTGATAAGGTTAGTAAGAGCTTCGAGGGAGGGGGTATCTAGGTTTCTGAGTGCTTCGTTAATGATGGCAAAAGTAGAAATAAAATGAATGAATGAATGAATGAATGAATGAATGAATGAATGAATGAATGAATGAATGAATGAATGAATGAATGAATGAATGAATGAATGAATGAACCTCGCCCGGGGAGATATCCGCATCAAGATCGGGGTTGAGAAAGCCGGAGTAGGTAGGAAGAGGAGTAGGGGAGTCGGTACAGAGGCAGCGGTTCCTGAGAGCCACGAGGAAGTCAGAATCGGAGAGTGAGGAGGAGTGAAGGAGGTGGGAGATATCCTTGCGCTGTGGAGCTTTGGTGTGCGTAGGGTATAGTAGCACCCTGAGGAGCGACCACGTGTCGCGGAGGCCGAGATTGCCGGCCATGCGATCGCAGGTCTGGCCCCACTGTTGCCGAAGAAGAGTGTAGCAGTGCTCCTCCATGTCCGACGCGAGCTGGGCCAAACGGAGCAACAGGCGGAGATTGTGTTTCTGGGCCTGCCAGCGGCGGTGGACAGCGTGATAAGCTTCCCAAAGGTGCAGCAGACGGCTGTCTGCCGTAGTGGAGTTGGGTGCTGCAGGGAGTGCCGAGGTGGCAGTGCGAACGTCCACACTGCTTCATCGACTCAGTCCAGGCCGAGAGATCAGTTATAGGAATAGATGAGGAAACAGAGAGACGAATGAAGCGAAAGCGGTCCCAGTCAACTATCTGAGTCAGACGAGGAGAAGAACGAGCTAGAGAGGGGGAGGGAAAAGTGGTGCAGAGGACTTAGTGATCGCTACCGAGGGAGACCCCTGTATTAGCCATGGGATCGGTAGCATTTTTGGCGAGGGCAAGGTCTGCATTGGTGTCTCGTTGGGCACTGGATCTGATCCTGATGAGGCAAACGAAGTCATTAACGACAGAAAGGCATTCGTTCTGGATGAAAGCCAAAAGTGAGTGGCCCTTGCGGGTGTTCTTGGAGTAATTCCAGCCGGTATGGGGTGCACTAAAGTCTCCCAGAGTGACCAGGGCGTTGCTGCCAGCGCAGGCGAGCGCTTTGCGGAAGACGAGAAGGGGAAGGGTTGAAGGGGCTTTGGGAGGGCTGTACACATTGTGAACGAAGAGGCTTGCCTCAGTGCGAAAGCTGGGAAGGGTATCAAGGAGGAGATGGGAACATTCCGAAACGCCCAGTTGGAGCAGCACGGCAGTCAGTTTGCGGTGCACCAGCGTTGTAACGCTTGGTTGGGCCTCGGAGGTGTAGTCGCGCAGCTTCACGGGAGCTAGGTGTTCTTAGTGTGCTAGGACGCCGGGGAGAGTGTCAGGAGGGATGTTCTGGAGGTGCAGCTGCAGGGTGCTCCGTTTGCCGCCGAACCAACGATGGTTCCAATGCCAGAGATTAAGGTGCGGGGGGTGTCTGGCCATGATGGATGGCGAGGTTCTCAGAGTTAAAGTGCAGGGTTTGGTGGGGTAGGTAGCGAGAGGTGCCCGAGGGTGGCCTCAGACGCGCTCTGGCGGGTTTCTAGGGCCACGACTCTGGTGTCTAGAGCGGTGAAGTTAGATTCAATGGCGGCCACTCGGGTGTCGATACTGGCGACGCGTTCCTCAAGTTGCGCGAAGCGAGCCATGATGCGCTGCTCAAACGCCTCCAAGAAAGACGCTGTGTGGCGGATAACGCCCCGCTCGGCCGCGACGGCGTCGGAGAAGGGGGATCGGCGTCTGTGCGGGGGGGGGGGGGGGGGGGGGCAGCGGTTGGGAGAGGAGGCACGCGATGACGCATCCGAGGGTGCCGTGTTCATCGGCTCCTCAGCTGGTGCCGGCGGAGGCGGCGGTTGTAGGGTTCCGGGAGCTGATGTAGAAGTAGGAGAAGGAGGAGCGGGAGAGGACAGATGCGCTAGCGCGACCGGCAGCTGACGTGAAAGATCCTTAATATGGAGCTGCTGAGCAGCGGTAATGGCCTCGAGGGCCGTGGTCTTGGGGTCCGGCGTATGGGGCTGCGATTTCCAGCTTACCGGTGATACGCTGGTGGAGGCGGGAGCGGTGGACGCCTCGGGCTTGGGCAGTGGCGGCTGGCAGACTGTGCACCACGGGAGGCAGAGCATTGGCGGGGGCAGGAAGGCCGGGAGGTCTTGAGGATGGGCCCGGTGGGAGCCGTTGTTGGGGGAGGTTGGATCTTGGAAGTGGCTGCAGGTGACGACGGGCCGTTCCGGTCGAATCGATGCCTGCACGAGCGCGAGCCCGTGATGCGGTCCCCCTAGCACAGGATGTAGCAGGGGACGCAGGTCGGAGGTTCGACTGCCTTGTGGGCCTCTCCACAGCGGTGGCAGAGGGAAGACTTGGGCTTCGTGCAGACGTCCGCGCGGTGGCCTGGAGCCCAGCAGTTAATGCAGGCCTCAGCTTTAGGGCGGGACGGGTGGCATCGGTGGATCCCGCAGTGAAAGACGATGGTGCTGGGGGAGTGGTACCGACGAAGGTGATGAGGATTGATTTAGAGCGTCCCATCTCACGCGCGTCGGCGATGGCGTAGGGGGTTTGACATTCATGGATTGGAGGTCTTGGGCAATTTCTTCCTGAGTTTGGGAGTCCACGATATATATGATGTATATGATGCCACGGAGTGCGTTGTCGGGTGCCGCTATGTAGGCACGAAGGGGTAAAGAATGGGACCCAAGCGGAGTTCCGAGACCCGGAGGTAGAGACGAGCGCGGAGCTCAGATGGGGTGCTGACAGTGAAAGAGCTAGTTATTGTACGGATGGATCCGTGCACGGTCGGTGGTGCGGGCGGTGGCGTAGTCGATGTTGCCAAGGGTACAGAGGACTTGCAAGCAGGGCTCCGTTGGAGGTAGTGCCCCACTACCGGTCTGAAGACGATTTTGAACTCTTCCGCTGGGAGACGAGGGAGGGGAGCGTGACGACGTAGAGTGGCAGTACAGGAGGTGGTGTTGGACGGTGGAGGAGAGGTCGTGGATGCGTTCGAAGCAGGCGGTGACGAGACGCTGGGCTGATGTGCCGCGGCTACACGGTGTGCCTTCACGGCACGCACCCAGTGTGAGTCGGCTGCAAGCTCAGCAGGGGTTATGGAGACGCCATCTACTTGGCAGGCCGTACTGACTCCTTGGAGGTCTGCGAACGGCAGCGGCGCAGGCGGCGAAAGCCGTGCCGCGACGGCCGCAGGTCTGGCGCGTCGGCGGCGTGGAGCAGCAGAAAAATGGACCAAAATAGTTGAAAGTGGACGGAATCGGCCTCCGAATGTGTCAAACGGATCCTTGGACCTTCACGGATGCGTTGGTGAAGTTTCGCAAAGAAAGGATGAAGAAATTCAGCTCCGCGTCCGAGTAGCGTTCAGGGGTGAGGGCGCCGCGCCCCACATTGACGGCGGGGAGCGCTGACGAAGGCAGCCAGTCCCAGCGCGGAGCTCGAGGGGAAGGCTTCGCGTCAGTCAGTCGGACAGAAGACCAACGCCGGGTAGAAGCTTCGGGCCACTGATGCTGCGAGTATAAGCTGCGCGTATGCAAGCTGCCCGAGGTCGTAAGCGTGAGGCTCCGGCAGCATCGCTGCTAGCGGCGTAATCGCACTCGCATGTAGGCAGAATCACTTCATTGCAGTCTGAGCTCACTACAGCAGCATTTTTCGGTGTGTAATCGTTATCGTGTGCCGGCTAGCGCTGATTTTCCGCATTACTATTTGTGTGCAATCTCCATTCAACTTTCATTATAGTTCTGTACCAACCCACCAGTGGCCACGAAAATTATGGTCGGCATCACGGTTCTGCATTATCTGTCCCAACAACCGGTGTCGTCATTTTCTTTTTACATTGAAAGCTCTCGCACGAAGCCCTTCCCAGCGCAACCCGTCAACATGCGGTCTCGTGACCTGTCACTTTTTATCACGACACTAGCGCCCCTCAGGTCACCGTGCGCTCGTAGTGATCATAGGGGTGGCCCAGGGTTGCCAAAATGTGCGCAGGTCTAAGGCATTAGCAAAAGAAAGCCAGCAGCGCGGCGACAGCTTTCGCTCAGTTTAGTGCATTACGCAACAGGGCACAAACACTGGGCAATGTTTTTCTTCCTTGCAGGCCACGTTGCGATCTCGAAAGACACCAGGCTCTTGTACAACATATATAGCGTTAACCACGACCCCAAGATCTGGCCGGACCCCGACGTGTTCAAGCCGGAGAGGTTCCTGGACCCGGTGACGGGCAAGATGGCCGCCAAGGACCAACTGCCGCCCCTGCTCAGCTTCGGCCTCGGCCCGCGGACGTGTCCCGGGGAGAAGCTCGCCCAGGCGGACATCTTCTACGTGCTCGTGCGGCTTGTGCAGAGGCTGAACATCGCTGCACCCGAAGGCGCCGTCGGCAGAGAAGCCACACCGATGGGCTCCAGTTTCTTCCTCGTTGCGGACCACCACGATGTTGTGCTCACGAAGCGCAGATGAACACTTTAGCGTTTCCGCTATCTTATCAGCTCCCGCATGCTCTCTTCATACCTGAGCACGAGCACGGTGCGTCAGCGTAATGTAAATCCATGTTTTTAGTCCTTTTTTAAACCAAAATCTGTTATAGCGTTGGTTTAGCCATATAGCCATGCATTTTAATTCATTAAATAAAATGAATTGAATTAGAGGTAAATAAATCAATTCAAATCAAAGGAAGCTGAGACACTATTCGAAACATTTAGTTCCCTGAGGCATTTTATAATTTTAACACGTTTAACTAGAATAACTCCTTTAAAGAGAGCGGAAATAAACGGAAACAACTGTTTTTTACAGTAAAAAGCGCCTCAGGGCTCCGAGCGGACACCATTGTTGCCCGCGGTTGGGCGGGACTGTCATGACGTCAGCCGCAGGATCTCCCACTTATAAAAATGGTCTATAGACACTCTATAGACTTATCATAGACTCTATTGCCCTCCTATAGATATTTATTTTTGTCTATACATAGTCCATAGTCTATAGACAAAAGTCTACAAAAAGTGTATGGCCATAAATCTATAAATTGTCTATAGACTATCTATAGCATTTGTATTGCCTATAGACTATTCTTTATAATTCGTCTATAGATAGTCTATAGACTTGATAGACAGAAGTCTATGGACAGCCTCTAGAATGTCTAAATAAGTTTTTGTAAGGGCCGGCTGGAGACGACTGTGATGCTGGGTAGCTCATTCCTTCAGGAGAATTGCCTAGTCTATTTAGGAATTTGTGGATCATTCAAACAATGCTGAATAGCTTGGACTCTTCCCGTACATGTTCGAGCCTTCAACGGCCTCAGAAAACTGCGCGACCAACGACGCTGTGGAGTGTCTACAGCGAAAGTGAAGTCGCCACATTTGCGCGTATCGTAAATCTCAGCTGGTGCGTACATTTTGCACGAGTGCATGTACAAATCACCGGAGAAAAAAAAAAGAAATCGCGTCGAAACACTATTGCAGTCGCTACTGCAACAAAAAAACGGAGCACGAACCTCTTGTAAATCTAGAAAGAACACCAGCGCCAAGGACGGAGACACAGAACAGGAACACAGGACGACGAGTCTCGTCCTGTGTTCCTGTTCTGTGCCTCCGTCCTTTGGGCCGGTTTTCTTTTTAGAATCATGTACCGACTTGTCTGGCTCTCCTCTCTACTAATTATTTTAACGCTTGTAAGCATGATAGAACTCAAATCGCCGGCATGCTTACACGAGTCGCGCGAGGTAAAGCATTTTAGGTGCCCACTTGCACCCGAAGGCATTCTATCTAGAACTGCGGCGGAATGCTAAACTGGGCGAGTTGGAGTGGGTTCACGGCTGTAGGGCGTGACAACAGCGTATTGAAGCACCATCCCACGGTGCTCAAGCTATGCATTCTAGCGCTGTAACGTCGAAAAAGGCTCGGTCCCTGCCGCATCAGGGAAGTAGGCAACAAGTTCGCAACGCTCGCAGCACCGGATTCCGTCAGCTGACCGCAGTGGTGCCGTCCGCGAGCGCAGACGACGACGGAGAAAACTACTACGTGGTCGCCGCTAGGCCTACGGCTTTTTGCTCATTTAAGCGACTGCAACGGACGGCGCCTTACTGACAACCCCATCGTATCATATTAAAAGAAAGACATGATCGATTTCAGCAACGCCTTAGGCCTGTTTCGGTTTACGGTTTGTGGTTAATGGGGGTTTAACGTCCCAAAGCGGCTAAGGCTGTGAGGAGTGCCGTTGTGAAGGGCTCCGGAAATTTCGACCACCTGGGGTTCTTTAACGTGCACTGACATCGCGCAGTACACGGGCCTCTGGAATTTCACCTCCATTGAAATTCAACCGCGGCGGCCTGGGTCGAAACCACCTTTTCATGCAGCTGCTTTGCGACCGCGAACAGAAACTAGCTTGTATCGCAGCTATCGCTCCTACCACCAAATCGGTACGGCTCAGCAATCCTCAAGAAGGTTTCATTTTCGACATTCCTTTATCCCAGAGCTTATTTTGTTCGAGAAAAATTTCTCTTGGAACGCTTTTCTGACGCTAGCGCCAGGGATCTGCCGTAGAGAAGGTGTTGCATTGGCGTGGACGGCTTTCGGGAGGCGCGGCGGTGCCCACAGCGTCGTCACTCTGCGTTGTACGCTGCCTTGTAAATAACTAAGGTATCTGCGAAATACAGCTCCACTCTGCCGATCACTGCGTCAGTTAGTTTACCCAAGGGACCCTTGGTTGCCGTGACCGAGAACGGTGGCGAGCTGTGTGATAACGGCCAACCGCGGTTAGGCTGCCCGTGGTAGGTATAAAACAATTTTGGAAGTGGCTCGAGCTCATCATGGATGTGAACCAGCAGGAAAGGCAAAAAGGTTACAAATAAAAGAGAAAAATAATATAACCAGAGGAGAAATATTGATGCAGCAACAATTCGTGCAGACAGTTTATATATATATGGACAGATATATATTGTAGCGTGCAACGCCAAAAAGAACACCCGCGCAGAGACGAAAAACCTGCGGCGGTCACCTAGTGGTTCGAGCGCGCGCGAGAGAGCCAACTAACTTCTTCCTCTTCTAGCGCATGCGCTACTTCTGTCTCTTCTTCGAATGCATGTATCACTGCCCCCCTCTTCTGCAGCATCGACACGATGCGGCTGGGAGTGAAAAGTCAGCGAAAGGGTAGAACACAGCTGCAGTGGACCGCAGTTCAGTCAGGTAGCCGGTCGTGGTAAGGCTTCATGCGAACAACGTGTACGACTTCAGTTCGGTGCGACCGGCGCGATGAACAAGCTGTCGGGGCGGGAGCAACTGCATAAGTCACATCACTGATGCGGCGCACTACTTCGTAAGGGCCGAAGTATCGGCGCAGCAGCTTTTCAGAGAGCCCGCGGCGACGAACAGGTATCCAAATCCACACAAGGTCGCCGGGAGCATAACTGACGAAACGGCGTCCACAGTTGTACTTAGTGGCGTCAGCCTCCTGTTGACGGTGGATGCGCAGGCGGGCCAGTTGACGCGCTTCCTCAGCACGCTGAACGAAGGTATCTACGTCGATGTCAGCGTCAGAGTCGCAGTAAGGGTCGACGGGCAACATAGCATCCAACGGAGTGGTCACCTGGCGACCGAAGACAAGCTGAAAGGGGGTCAGTCGGGTTGTTTCCTGCAGGGCGGTGTTGTACGCAAACGTTACGTACGGCAGAATGGCGTCCCAAGTTCGATGCTCGACGTCAACGTACATTGATAGCATGTCGGCTAGTGTGCGGTTGAGTCGCTCTACCAACCCGTTTGTCTGCGGGTGATACGCCGTAGCACGTCGGTGGCTCGTGTGCGTCAGAGTCATCACGGACTGGGTTAAGCGGGCCGTAAAAGCAGTTCCCCGGTCAGTAATAACAACGGCGGGTGCTCCATGACGCAAGACAATGTTGTGGACGAAGAACTGCGCCACTTCAGCAGCAGTGCCCTTGGCAAGAGACGTGGTCTCAGCGTACCGTGTGAGGTAGTCAGTCGCAACGACTATCCAACGCTTTCCAGACGCAGACTTCGGAAATGGGCCAAGGAGGTCCATGCCCACTTGAAGGAAAGGGGTCTTCGGTGGATCGACGGGGTGAAGAAATCCGGCCGGTTTCAATGGAGGAGTCTTCCGACGTTGGCATTCACGGCATGTTTTGACGTAGGCCCGCACCGATGGGAGTAACCTGGGCCAATAATACTTTTGTCTAATCCGCGCGAGTGTACGGCTGACTCCAAGGTGGCCGGCGGATGGTGCATCATGACAGGCACTCAAGATCTCAGACCGCAGCTGTGATGGTACGACTAGTAGGAACACTTCTTCGCTGTTGGCAAAGTTGCGTTTGTAGAGAACACCAGACCGTAAAGTGAAGGTGTGAAGCCCTCGAAGAAAAACACGCGGAATGGGAGCTTCACTGCCTTCGAGGTAATCGATGAGCGGCGCCAACTCCGTGTCCGCCCTCTGAAGCTGCGCCATTTGGGTGGTACTAACAGAGCCCAGGAAAGGAAAATCATCGGTGGTTTCTTCGGTATTGATTGGGATAGGCGCGCGCGACAGACAATCCGCATCCTGATGCTTGCGGCCAGACTTGTAAACTACTGTTAAGTCGTATTCTTGCAAGCGTAAGCTCCATCTAGCCAAGCGTCCTGAGGGGTCTTTGAGGCTGGCCAGCCAGCATAAGGAGTGGTGGTCGCTTACCACACGGAAGGGTCGTCCGTAGAGGTACGGTCGGAACTTGCAGATGGCCCATATCACTGCAAGACATTCTTTCTCCGTCGTTGAATAATTGGTCTCGGAGCGCGTAAGTGTCCGACTAGCATAACTGATGACCCGTTCTGCACCGTCTTGCCACTGGATCAGTACTGCACCAAGGCCAACATTGCTGGCGTCAGTGTGGATGTCCGTGGCAGCATGCTCGTCGAAATGGCCGAGTATCGGAGTGCTTTGCAGACGGCTGCGAAGCTCGACAAATGCAGCCTCTTGGTCGGTCCCCCAGAGGAAGGGCGTGTCGTCACGGGTCAGTGCGTTCAGCGGTTCCGCGATTTTCGAGAAATCTTGAATAAAGCGCCTATAATAGGAGCACAGGCCTAAAAACCGGCGAACGGCCTTCTTGTCAGTTGGGCGTGGAAAACCTGAGACGGCAGCAGTCTTGTCAGGGTCCGGGCGAACACCTTGTGCCCTGACAACGTGACCAAGAAAGCGAAGTTCCTCAAAGCCAAAATGGCATTTCTCGGCTTTGATGGTGAGTTGCGCGGATTTGAGCGCTTGTAGCACAATGCGCAACCGCTCCAAGTGTTGGTCAAAGGTGGGCGAAAATATAACGACATCGTCCAGGTACACCAGGCAGGACTGCCATTTCAAGCCGGAGAGGACAGTGTCCATCATGCGTTGGAAAGTAGCCGGTGCTGAGCACAGACCAAATGGGAGCACTTTAAACTCATAGAGGCCGTCAGGCGTCACGAAAGCCGTCTTCTCCCGGTCTCTCTCGTCCACTTCGATTTGCCAGTACACGCTTTTAAGATCCAATGACGAGAAGTATCTGGCGTTCCGCAATCGGTCGAGCGCGTCATCTATCCTGGGCAGCGGGTAAACGTCCTTTTTGGTCACGCTGTTAAGTTTCCTGTAGTCCACGCAGAAACGCAGAGTATTGTCCTTCTTTTTGACAAGAACCACAGGCGATGCCCACGGACTGGTGGACGGCTGAATGACATCGTCTGCAAGCATCTCGGCAACCTGATTCTGAATGGCTTCTCTCTCCACCGGGGAAACACGATATGGGCGCTGGCAGACGGGTCGCGTAGTCTCGTCAGTGATGATACGATGCTTGGCGAGTGGAGTTCGGCCGACCTTCGAGCACGTAGCGAAACAGTCCGCAAATTCTGCCAAGAGGGCCGACAGAAGATCCCTCTGAACCGACGGCAAGGCAGGATTTATTCTGACTGACTGAAGAACGTGATGTGGGCCAGCATACTCCGGAGAGGGTCCTCCCACGGTGCACAAACCTGGAACCTCAGCAACGTCGTGGAGGAAGGCAATAGCCATGCCTTTGGCCAGGTGCTGATATTCGTTGGCAAAGTTAGTCAGGAGGACGTGGGTGCGGCCGTCACGTAGTTGGACGAGACCTCTTGCAACGGCAAGTCCCCGCTTAAGCAGCAGTGGACTATGGCTGTCCGCTAGGCCCTCGTAGTCATGAAAGAGGTCGTTCCGCACGAGCACCAGAACACTGCACCGCGGCGGCACCGTGACGTCGTTCTCGACAATGCGCAGAGCGTTGCTGCAGGGATCGCGGGAGTCAAAGCGCGCCACGGCCTGTTTGGTCGAGAACGTGACACGTGCCTCCTGAAAGTCAATCACAGCGCCGTTCGACTGCAGGAAGTCGATCCCCAGAATCAAGTCTCTGGAACACTCGGGGAGTACGACAAATTCACCAACGTACGTAAAACCACTAATCCCAACTCTAGCCGTGCACTTGCCCACAGGGGAAATTAGGTGGCCACCAGCGGTGCGAATGGGGGTCCCCGTCCACGGTGTCAGAACCTTCTTAAGTTCTCCAGCGAAGGCACGGCTCATAACAGAGTAATCAGCACCGGTATCGAGCAGCGCGGTAATGTCAGTGCCATCAATTGTCACACGCAAATCGGATGCAGCGTATCTGATACTGTCGCTGCCTCTCTCTGTCCGGGTATCGTCGGCTCGAGGGTTCCGCGATGGAGGATCTTGACACGTCCCGACGTCAGCGGCCTTGCCTCCAGAGGTCGCTGGTGTTAGTTTTCCCGACGCGGACTCGGCGAGCGACGGCCAGCAGAGCTACTCTGGCGGCCAGGGCTGGAAGAGCGATAACGGAGAGGCGAAGGGGAACGGGACTCGCGCCTTCCAGAGTAGGCAGGGTTCTGGCGTGCCCAGAGATGCTGTGCAATCTCATGCGGTCGTTCGCCGTTCTGAGGGCAGGGTGCGTCGGGATGGAAACCGCGAAGGCCCACTTGGCGGTACGGACAGGCGCGGTAGAGGTGACCAGGCTCCCTCCCCACAGTGGTAGCAGAGAGGCCTGCGGTCCGGTGTACGCCACAAATCCGACTTGCGAGGGCGTGGCCCAGCTGTAGCAGATGCGGTTGCAGAATACGTGGCGATGTTACTCACGGAGGTCGACGGGGTCACACCGTAGCCAGGCACGCTTGCGTGACATGTGCCGATGTTGCTCACGCCAGGCGTTGGGGTAATGGGACCGTAGCCTGTCGTGCGACGTACAACAGATGCGTACGTGGGTCGGTCATCGAACCGAGATGGCGCTTCGGGGACAGGAGGTGCCTGCGCAGCCTGTCGCACCTCGTCCCTGACAACTTCGGACAGTGCTGCCAGCGGCGCAGGTGCAACCTGAGGCAGATGGATCCGTTGCAGTTCCTCCCGGACAACGGAGCGAATTAGTTCACGCAAGGTGTCTGCACTGCCGCCGAGACACGACGAAAAGCCTTCGGGCACCATGCAGTTGATGTCAATATACAGATGTTCTGCTGTCTCGCAGAACGACCGAACTGGGGAACACAAACGGCACTATAGGAGGTGGTGGTGGTGGTGCAACACTTTTATTAAAACAGCGTTTACTTTAGGCGTTTAATAGGTCATGGGCCAAGGTAACGAGGGCGTGTTGCAGTTTCAGATCGAAGAAGGCGAGCCAGATGGGCCACGGTTGGGGTGAGAGAAAAAGATAGGCGGGGGACTGGAAGGCTGAGTGGCACTGTGTAAGGCAGTGTTCTACCTGTATGTCTGCATATGTGTGTGGACAGCTTGGGCACTGAGGTGTGGAAGTGTAAAGGGACAGATAAGTTTAGCTGGTGTACGTAAGAGATTAAACTGTATTCGGCGAAGCTTCACGGATCGATAAGGATGGGTGTGGGGGTGGTAAATTAGCTAAGTCCAATTTTTGCTGCGTGCAGTATTCGTCGACAGTGTTTGTAAGCCCTGACCACCTGCTCCGTCGGTGGGCTCGTCCATTGGATCCCCGGCGCCCGGTGTATAGTATCGCAGGAAAGCTGGTGAGTCAGTTCATTGCCGGGAATGCCCATGTGACGAGGGATCCACTGAAGGGTCACCGGTCGTGGGCTTAGTAATGTTCAGGTTCTCTTCCTTCCTCGCACCAGAGGTGCCCCGCCAGAGACGGTTTGTTTAACTTGAAAACTAAAGCTTTTCTTCGCACCAGGGGTGCCCCGTCAGAGACGGTCTTGCGATGAGTTACGATGCAGGGATAAAGGGAATACTTGAAGTTTATGTACAGATATTTATAGCATATACAAGTTAGGGCACTGGAGACGTATTAAGCGGCAAAAAGAGAAACAACAAAAAGGCGGAACTGGCTAACACTAGGGGAGGCCCCTACTCGGCATAGCCGAAGATGCATAGCACCTGCACTTAGCCCAGAACCCTTTTTCCGGCTCCGCGGCCCGGTTTTAAAGCCCTAAAGGCCCGGCGCACATTTCGTAGCTTCCAATCATGTTGTGCTCTCCACATGATTGGTTCTTCAAGGGCATGGCCAGCCCTCCAGCTTCTATAAGGTAAACCACCCACCCCATATCAAAAATAAAAGTAAACACAAACACAAAAACACACTCGTGTGAGCACGCGCCATCAGTTTCCCCGATGACCCCCGACTTTGGCGTCGTCTCGGAATTGACGATTATGGGGCTTAAACGGGCAGTTACCGCTGTAACTGCCACTGCGTGTTCGGACCTGCGTTCCAAGGCGACTTAGCCTTCCCAAGGCTGTTTAGTCGACGCCTCACCGACACCCGGTCAGTAGCGTCACACAACTCGGGCCTTCGTTGCTCCCGGCTGTCATTGCCCCCCTCATCAACGACGCCCTGGCGCCGTTCCGTCCGGCAGTGCTCAGTAATTCTGCAGACTTTTCGAACCAGACGTTCGTCGCGAGCTTGTGTCTCGGCTGGTGTCCGTTGAGACGAGGGGATTAAGACAAGGGGGGGGGGGGGGGTGTCATCGTGTGGCGGCTCTTCAGCCCCAAGCTGTCACCGCTCTTTTGCCTAGCCGGCGCGAATCGTTACCGCGGGGCGATGGACACCAGAACGGCCCGGCGCCTTCGTGCGCGTGCATCGTTCAAAGAAATGTCATTCTTCACTTCGAGCACACCCCACCGTCCCGTCCCGTCGCGGGAGGGGGGTGGGGGTCCATTGGAGACGACAGTGGCGGGGTACTGAGAAAGAATGACCGGCCCCAATGACCCCGCGTGCACTACCGATACCTTAGAGACTTAATGCTGTGAGGGTGGCATCTAAGGCCGATCGGGTAGGGAAGGGGAGGGCTCTTTCGTGCCTCCCACACGAAAGATCCCTCCCCTTCCCTACCCGATGGTGAAGGGAGGCGAAGTGCGTGATGGCATCGGCGATCCCGTGTATTTCTGGGCGATAGTGGAGGGAGGGGAGGTGTATGGACCGGTTGTGTGAGTGCTGTAACAAGGTACCCATGTTGGCTAGTTGGTGTACATCAGACATAACTTCACCAGCGAAAGAACGAGACACGAGGAGAAGAAGAACACAGGACAACGCTGGACTAACAACTGAAGTTTAATCGAGAAACGGCCAACCTAGGTCACCAGAAGACGCATGCGTATCAGACACACCAAACAAAACAAACAGATACATAAGTGGCAGATCACCGAGGAGTGGATACACGCTCCAACACTGGCAAACAACAAAATACAGATAATATGTCTATCAATCTTGCACGCGCACACTTCTGCTTAGGAAATTAACTTCCTTGCTAGTGAGATGCAAGGACGGTGCACTGATGCATGTGTCACTGCCTTGCAGCCTAATATGAAAGGCCTCAAGGATTTCCCTCTCCTCCCTGTTTTTCCCTTTTCCGATAACAGAAATGTTGGTAAAACCTGGAACACATTTTTTACAACTCCTGCAGTGACGTGGGAGAGTATTTGGATCTGAGGAATTTTTTCAGAGAATTATTATGTTCGCGTGCCCGGTCATTAACACATCGGCCAGTTTGGCCCATGTACACTCTACCACATGACAGGGGTATCTTGTAAACGACCCGAGTCGAACAAGCAACGAACTTGTTAGCATGTTTAACAGTGCAGCTCTTGGGCTTCTTCCCCTCACTGGCCTTCGCAATTCGTGCACATAAACCAGACATCTTACAAGGTGCCGAGAACACTACCGTCACGCCGTGCCGTTGTGCCACTTTCTTCAGGTTATGCGACACACCGTGAAGATTGGGCACCACTTCAACTTTCCTCCCATCCAGTCTAGCACTTCCGGACACCCGTGCGTTCTGGTTTTTAATCTTCTGCAGCATCGACTCACCAACTGGAGTCAGCACGTCATCCGGATAACCCGCATCGCTAAGGCGACGGACTTGCTGATGAAAGCTCTCATTCACTGCATGTGGGCAGCTCTTCTGCAAGGCATTCCCTAGGCAAAGGTTAGCTATGGCTCTTTTAATCAGCTTGGAGTGCGATAAGAATTCCAGATAAGGCTCCCACGGAAGAAAGGTCGAGATGCCTCTCTGAAGCGGTTGACTGCCTTCTAAAGTATGAGCCAGTGTCTGGTAGAGGCGGGATGCGACAAATGGACAAAGCGGTCAAACATTTTGTTGACAGTGACCTTAGGCTACTGTTATCTGACAAAGAGGGTAGGTTTGTCTTACTGCCTAAAGGTTCGTTTGCAAAATAAAAATTCAGGGGGTACTTTGGCTGCAAGGCGAAAGCGTTTCCTGGCCACTGTTTGTTTTTGTTTACTTTTTATTTTCACATCTTTTTTATTTTGTTTTTATTTTTGTTTATTTTCTTATTTTTCTTTTTATTTTCCTTTTCTTGACTTTACTCCTTTTATTTTATTTATGAAGCCCATGCATTCACTAGATGCGCCTTTATTCATGCTGGAACCTTGAGCCTTTTAAGCAGTGACGCCGAAAGGCGGACGAATCTGCCGACGCGTCTGTCGACAATCCTGCCGACGCGTCTGTCGACACGGCTGCCGACGCGTCTGCTAACGGCAGTATGAATCATTAAAGGCTTTCGCCTTAAAAAGCGGGTGATGCCATGTCAAAGAACTTCGTCCCAACGAAGGAAAGACTTCCACGCCTGAGACGAAAAGCGTCGGAACTGCTCAAGGATTTCAACCTGCCTTGGTTGGAGAAGGCGGTCAACAAAGCGGAGCGAGATAAGCTTGAGGTGTTCTTTTCAATCAAAACTCACAAGCTCGATTACCCGTTCCGGGCCATCGTAACCGAGGAAGGATCCTGGCAGAAGCTGGTGGGTAAATTTTTGCAGCACCAGTTGAACACGCTGCCAGTGGATGACCCCTATGTCGTTCGGAACTCTGCCAGCGTAGTTGATGAACTGAAGGAAGGCTGTCCTGGAGCCAACTCGGCATTTTCAATCGACATAGAAGACTTATTCTGTTCCATACCCCATGCTGAACTCTTGTGTACGGTGCGCGAGCTCATCGAGCAGTGTGGTGCCATTGCCTTTCAGAATACGAGTGGTCTGAGTGTGGACTCTTTCATTGAGCTCTTGTTGTTTTACCTGTCGTCCACTATTGTTGAATTTCAAGGCAAAAGGTATGTACAAAAGAATGGTATTTGTATTGGTGCCAGTGTAGCTCCGGTGTTGTGCGAAATTTTTTTGGCTAGGTTTGACAACTCTCTTCGACGCAGCCTAAATGACGACCACATTCTACGTGTGTTCAGATATGTGGACGATTTTTTAATAATTCTTAAGCTTGCAGCTGGTGACTCGTTCCCAACCGTCGTCAGCAATGTGCTCAGTGTTTTTCATGACTGTGCCAATGCACTGAATTTTACGCATGAAATGCCTAGTGACAATGCCATTCGGTTCCTAGACTTATTGCTAACCTTTAACGAAGGCCACATCGGCTGGAGTTACTCACCCAGAACTCAGAAAGCGCTTTTGCCTTATGTTTCATCGCACTCCAAGCTGATTAAAAGAGCCATAGCTAACCTTTGCCTAGGGAATGTCTTGCAGAAGAGCTGCCCACATGCAGTGAATGAGAGCTTTCATCAGCAAGTCCGTCGCCTTAGCGATGCGGGTTATCCGGATGACGTGCTGACTGCAGTTGGTGAGTCGATGCTGCAGAAGATTAAAAACCAGAACGCACGGGGGTCCGGAAGTGCTAGACTGGATGGGAGGAAAGTTGAAGTGGTGCCCTATCTTCACGGTGTGTCGCATAACCTGAAGAAAGTGGCACAACGGCACGGTGTGACGTATAGTGTTCTCGGCACCTTGTAAGATGTCTGGTTTATGTGCATGAATTGCGAAGACCAGTGAGGGGAAGAAGCCCAAGAGCTGCACTGTTAAGCATGCTAACAAGTTCGTTGCTTGTTCGACTCGGGTCGTTTACAAGATACCCCTGTCATGTGGTAGAGTGTACACGGGCCAAACTGGCCGATGTGTTAATGACCGGGCACGCGAACATAATAATTGTCTGAAAAATTCGTCAGATCCAAATACTCTCCCACGTCACTGCAGGAGTTGTAATAAATGTGTTCCAGGTTTTACCAACATTTCTGTTATCGGAAAAGGGAAAAACAGGGAGGAGAGGGAAATCCTTGAGGCCTTTCATATTAGACTGCAAGGCAGTGACACGTGCATCAGTGCACCGTCCTTGCATCTCACTAGCAAGGAAGTTAATTTCCTAAGCAGAAGTGTGTGCGTGCAAGATTGATAGACATATTATCTGTATTTTGTTGTTTGCCAGTGTTGGAGCGTGTATCCACTCCTCGGTGATCTGCCACTTATGTATCTGTCCGTTTAGTTTGGTGTGTCTGATACGCATGCGTCTTCTGGTGACCTAGGTTGGCCGTTTCTCGATTAAACTTCAGTTGTTAGTCCAGCGTTGTCCTGTGAGTGCTGGTTGTAGAGAGGGAAGGGTGGTGGAAGAAGGCTGCTGTGGAGGCCGCGCTTTCCGTGAAAAAGGGCGTTTGTGTAGGCCACCACCGTAGAGTGTAAGGGTGGCTTGCGGTTGTATGCGTATGCTTGGCAACGGCCAGTGTGTGTGTGTGCAGACATGTTGCGTGGAATGGATGCGAGGCGGAGGTTAGCGGGATAGACTGCGGCTGGTCTGGGGAAGAGATGGGTACGTAGGGAGTCTGGGATAGTACCCAGCAAACCACAAACCTCCCATAGATGTCCAGATTAAGTCTGAACGTCTATGTACCAAACCAAAATCTCTCAGACGTCTTATCTACCAACCTTTTTTCGTGGAAAAGCTGCAGACGTACCCACGACATCATATCTGCCTTAACCTAGACTTCTCTTAGATATTACTTGTCACGTCCTGGGTATGTAAGCGAGATATATAATTTAAGAATTCCATATTTTTCAGTCGTTCGATATTTCGTGTTGCCTTACTGCATTTAAAGTTTGAAATCGCTGTTGACTACAAATTGAAGGCATGACCAGCGCTGCCTGTGTTTTTGTGTTTTTTCGTGCTCGCTTCACGGCAACATTATCCTGCCTAGAAAGAAGAAAAATACGGGTAGTAAAGACAAATCTGAATGCACACGCATCAGGTTTCTGACTCAACTGTACGCAGTTGGTTTGAAATGCCAGTCACTTTGGTCAGGATTCGCATTGTTATTTCATTACTATTCTTACATTCAATTTATACCTTGTGCTACAGCCTGCAAGCTATCTCAACCACACTGAAAAGTGAAGACACACTAAAAAACTTTTGTTATTTAGCAGCCAGGACTATATAATAACCATTTTTTCTGATTAACATGTTTTATTCAACTTATCCAACTATTTAAAATACAAGAATTGGTTCAGTTCAATTTTTGGGAGTTATTTTTTTTTTTCAAAAATGTCTTAAATCTGCTAATCGCGCTAGCAATGATAACTATTGGAATGTTGAGCTGAGGAAAGCTTAGGCATTTGTGTTGCTGAATGTGTAACCTCATATTTCTTGAGAATAAACTTCTTGAGTCCCGCTTTTTATCATCATGTCAACACTGTAATCATGTCCACTGCCGGCCAAAAATTTCTCCGTTAACCCTGTGCCAGCGGCGGCCCCCTTATCCCAGCAAACTTCCGAACCTCATCTGCCCACCTGCCCTGATCCTCTCTGCTGTGCTTGCATTCTCTCCGAATCCAGCCCGTTACCCTAATGATAATTGGTCATCTTGCCTTCATGCTACATGCGCTGCCCATATGCCTGTTCTATGCTGCGGACAGGCGGCGGGCGGGGAAAGTGCGGTGAATTGTCTAAGCCGCCATCGCGTTGTAGTTCGTATCGTATTTTATCAATAATAGCGCAAACTGCGCATGGCGATTGCAGCTGTGAAAAAAGTAATATGCTACAATTTAAAAATAATTAACTTATTTTTCATGCCACACCAAGCCTGCTACTAAGTACAAAAAAGAGACGATACAAAATATGTGACAGTCTCGCACATCCGCACGAGGCTAGGTTCAGCCATGGCGGCAGTGGTAGAGCGCAGGGCGTGTGCGATTTCAATCGTGTTCCGTGGGAACGTTGTGTTTGAAGAACCTCGACACAGAATTAATTATTCCCTTACTATTGCTGGCGAGATTGTTCAACCGTTCTTTCCTTGATGGAGCTGAAGGAAGGCAGTTTGATTGCTTTTACTACTCGGCGAAGTGGACCCGTCAGTACGAATTAGGACTACAAGCCGTTTTCACCGGCTGGGATCGTGACCTTTCTTGGTGCGTACTCAGTCTCAGTTTACTCATTGAAGTGTATTTTATGCTATTTTTGCGTTCGTAATGAAAAAATTCTAACGCATTTATCGGCACGTTATATTTTTACGCTCACTCGTTTGGCTGTTTTGCCAAACTCGCTGTGTATTGAAACAAAGGCTGGTGATGTATGCAACTGGCCTCTACTACCGAAATGTGGGCATGCGTTCGGATGGTGTGCCGAAGTGCGTGTGCAAGCACACTCCGCTCAGCACGACTGCCTTTTAGTGCTGCAAGGGCAACCTTTCACGCTTCATAGACTTGCGTCGGTAAAAGTGGCGTAAATTACTGGGTTTGTTTGTTGTGGTTTCTGTGCCATTCTCTTGTCACCTGTAAAAGTGAACAATTATGCTTTCTTTTGCAGCAACCCTGGCTTATTGGGCTCGGCAGAAGAGTATTGATGCCACCGCAGCTGTAAACCTCACGATTATGCTCAACAAGAAGATTCAGTGAAAGCGCCGAGCGCAATAAAATACTGACGCACTAGGAAGTCATCTGCAGTGTTTTGGGCTCCCGTGATGGCCATGTACTCGCTTACTCAACTGTATTTGAGCTAGCTGGAGTGCTTGGATGTCCCGACGACTCCATAGGGAAGTCTGTGGCTGGGATGCAGTAGGTCTCCGTTCCATCTGGAATTGTAACAGGTGTCAGCTGCATCTCGTATTGCAGCTGGTTCCAGTCGCAACTGGTTTAAGGAACAAATTTCCAGTTGCAACAACTGGAAATGTGTCCCTTAAAACAGTAGGACTGGAACCAGTTAGAAATTTTTCACCTGGGTATTGATCTATGTATAGTCATATTCTCTTTATATAGACGTCTAGACTACGTAGACTGGGCGACTTACATGTTCAAAAATATCTGATAAATGTAGAGCGTGATGTCTGCAGTACGTACCTACAACGTGAACTGGACCCCAATTTTCATGTTGTAGGTACGTAGATTTTTCGTAAACGGTACTAAAATGGATGTCTAATGGAGGTGTCTAATGTCCAGCGTAAATATCTCGCTGATGTCTATGGTACGTTTTATGGTTTGCTGGGTATCCTCCGCCCAGCTGGTGAGCTGAACAGGCGGATGATTTGTCTCTTCCGGTGCAGGTTAGGGAGGGCTTGAAGGGAGGCCCGTTCTGTACAGGGTGTCTGTAGAAGCCTGAGGGGTGAATCCTAATGTTGCTTTGTATAGTGTATTGAGGGCCCGGATTAGTTTGTCTTGCTGTGATCCTGTAAGGGGGCATTAAGGAATGTAGTACATGAATTTGCTCAAGACCAGCGCTTGAGCAAGGCGGCTGTGTCTCTCGGAGAGGCCGGAATGTTTTAAAGGGGCTGCGAAACACTGCTTGGGGGGATACCGGCTGGGTTCAGGTGGGTTCTTTATGTCACACAGATGCTGACTTAAAAATAATTATAGGAATCGATGCACAGGAACGGAAGTTATTCAGAGAAGAAATTTCAAAATACAAGCAAACAAAACGCTGCTCTGAACTCGATTTTGGCGGGGCTTCCCACTCCTATTTCGTTCTCCCAATGACGGCACCTGGCGCAACCAATCAAAACAGCCAGCCAGAGCACGTCGCGGAAGTTTGTAATCCATGGTTGCCTGCTCTCTGTAACTCGTTCTTGCTGAGACTGGCAGCGTCGTTTCCATGCCAGAGCGCCCCTGGTGGTGTATTTTTATTTTACTTGCTTTGCAGGGCTTTATCTGAGACAAACAAGTTGTTTTTGTTAATCTTATATAAAACGCAGACAGGTGACAAAATGTGTCTCTATTTATTCACACAATTTGCAGTATATTTACTGTTTGTCCGATCATCAAGCTCGCGCCAGGTGATGTCATATCCGCTGCTAAAAACCCGCCACTGTGTGGCGACACCATCAGAGCGATGAAGTTGTTTTTGGGAGGACATTAAAATATTAAAAAACGGAATATACGCGGTGTTACCGACGCTAATAGCACCATTATGACTCACTGTATGCAATCAACAGGCAAAACAGTTAACTAAGATTGTGTTTCTGGGCCCCTTTAAGACTACGCGGCGGGGCATGTGCGCATGGACTGATTGATGGAAGAGGTGAAAGTATTGGAGGTCAGTGGCATACCCTAGAGCAGGGGTTCTCAAACTTTTTTGCTTGGAGGAACCCCAAAAGCCTTCAACAAGTTCCAGGGAACCCCCCCCCCCCCCCCCCCGCTTTCACTTACCAGCAATGTTGTCGAGTGCATTTTTGCAAAGAGAGAGTTGCAAAAGTTTAATGTTTATTGCACAGATTAATACAAATACTAATGTGATGGGTGGTACTGCTTCCCTTTTAAGAGCAAGTCAAAGCGTGGCTCAGTAGCATGCAGAGCCAGTCTCATATCAGCTGCCGGGTCAGGGCCGGTGAGGGTCCTCGCGGAACACAAGAAGGCAGCCCGCGGAACCCCTGTGTTCCGCGGAACCCAGTTTGAGAACCCCTGCCCTAGAGGACAACACCAACAACAACAACCCAGGATGCGACAAGAGTCGACGCGGGACAACAACAACCCAGGATGCGACAAGAGTCGACGCGGGGGATGCGCTGTCCGGCGAAGGTGAGGGAGACAGAGGGGTTTATCGTCCGTTGATATTTACTACGTGTTATGAGTAGAAGTTCAGATTTCTCCGGGGCAGGTTGCACGCCCGCTTAGGAGAGGTGTGTGAAAAAATGTCCCCCTCCCCCCCAATGGCTTTCGTCGAGCCGTGTCCACCTTAGACCTTTTCCTTCACATTATTTCAACAGATGGCAGCACGAGTTCCAGCACTTTCCCTCGAAAAAATTCAACGCTTTTAAAGCCAACCCACCGATTAGTCAGTCTTTTGCCTTTTGGAGCCCGCACCCGCATATGAACGATTATGTTCTGATTTTTGAAGTTATGTATCAACCACTCAGACTGAGTCTCCGCCCTCCCACCAAACTGTTAAGCTTGGAGGAACGGTCATCAATGGCTGGAACCAGGATCGAAACCCTAAGTTCCGTAGCCGGCTTCGCGCTCAGGCAGAGACCCTGCACTCCTCATCGTGGTTGAGCGTGTTCCGAAATCGCGACTTGCGACTCGGCGATCATCCTATAGAAATGATCCTATGAAGAATGATCTTGCTTACCATACCTTTCCGATTCCAGGCCCACTTCACCGACCACGTTGTAAGCAACAGGTACAGTCGTAGAGAATTATAATTCCTACTCAGTTTAGACAAAGCCTTGCCAAAACCGTTTCATTTTTTAAGCTGCACTACATATCCTACATCAGTATTTAAGTCAAATGAGTTGTTTTCTTTAAATTTTGAAGGACATTCTTGCAATATAGCGGTCTGATTCCGTACTGTTCAGTTGAGTAGCGCGGAGACTATGCCACAACAGCATGTGGCGACACCTTGTGAAGCAGAGCACGACTAAAATATAGCTGTAACGTGGCCTGCGTGTGCGTGCGTGCGTGTGTTATGAGTAAACCCGCGCTGTGCCTTTTCTTTTTGCTGATTCCTGTTACTTTCCCTAAAATTAGCTTTGAAGCTGGCATTCCTATGAAAAAAAAAGGTCGACACAGATCCTGACCTTGCCCTGAAAACGTCGCCACAAAACATGATCAAGACATCCTCGATCCCAGTTGGACTGCTTGAGCACAAGTAAGGGGCAACAACCTGACACAAATGCTCCAGACGCTGCGCAGGTCAAAGCCTTAGTAACAGTTGACATATGCGAGGCTTTCGACTACATATCACACGACCACATCCTCACCATACTATATCGCTGACACGCAGTGCGGCCACAGCATGTAGAATTACATAAGAGCTCTCCTCTCCCACCGCTCTGCCCGTATCCGCTATCTCGACAAACTGTCTCACCCCATCCCACTCACTCGTGGCACTCAACATTAAGGCGCCGTCCTCTCTCCCACTCTCTTTAATGGCATGGTCCGGCTCGCCCGGGTCCTAGCCTACATCCCCGATCTTCATTTCCTAGCTCTTCTACGCAGATCGCCCGGGTCCTAGCCTACATCCCCGATCTTCATTTCCTAGCTCCTCTATGCAGATCGCCCGGGTCCTAGCCTACATCCTCGATCTTCATTTCCTAGCTCTTCTACGCAGACGATCTCACCTTGTGGGTCGCCACTGGCTCACCGGAAGAGGTCTAAATCACACTCCAACAGGCACTTAACACCTTTTCTCCACACACCTCTCCCAAGCGGGCCAGTAATCCGCTCCGGAGAAATAGGAGTAGGAGAAGACTGCGTTGATCCGTCGTTCACCACAGTGCAGGATGAAGCGGAGCGAGCGAGCAAAGCCGGATGGCTGGACCACGGGTGCGTGTCAGCGGCTGGTTTTTAACAAGCGATTTCGGCTATTGTTACGGACAGAATCGCGAAAAAATCCACATCCATAATTTAGGATTTAAGGCTTATTAGTGTTTAACGTCACAAAGTGACTCAGGCTATAGAGGGCGCCGTAGCGAAGGGCTCCGGAAATTTCGACCACCTGGGGTTCTTTAACGTGCGCTGACATCACACTGTACACGGGCCTTTAGAATCTCGCCTCTATAGAAACTCGACCCATGATTTACAAAGCCCCTGCTGGGTTCTAAAAAATGGCTTCTTGAGGAAAGGAAATGGCGCAGTAACTGTCTCACGTATCTCGATGGACACCTGAACAGCGCCGTAAGGGAAGGGAGGAAGGTGGGAGTGAAAGAAGAAAGTGAGAAGGAGGTGCCAGTCGAGGACTCCGGAATAATTTCGGCCACATAGGGACCTTTAACGTGCACTCACATCGCACAGCATACAGGCGACTTCGTTTCGCCTCCATCGAAACGCGACCGCCGCGGCCGTGTTAAGGTATGTCACCACCTTTGAAAAGGCGTTTTTTTTTGTAAAAATGACATTTCTTCTTTTTTTTATTTTGGGAATCCCCAAACATTCAACAATGTTTTGAAGCAAGAATAATGTTCGTATCTTATTTTGTTAAAAAGTTATAGCCAACTTTCGAACAGGTGGTGGACAGTTCTGAAACCGAAACTGATGTGGTTTGGTAACAGAAAATGATAACTCGGCGATAATCAACGGCGTATATTGAAAATTTTTTGTTTTGTTTTAGTTTGATATGTAAAAGATTATTGAAAAGCAATTTGTAAGGCTTCCTTTTTTTTTAAACATTGCTTTAAATTTCCGCAAGAGGGATGCATGGCGCTACAAGCGTCTCAAGAGGCAGTGCCCTACTCAAGAGGCAGTGCCCTACTTTTTGAAGCTAGATCAGGGTGTCTTCGAACGCGCAGCTACAAAAAGAAATTTAACGAAGAAGATGACACATGTGCAGTGTGTGGTAGATCTGTGGAAACAATTGAACACCTCATAATCAAATGTGATGGTATCCATCCGGATGTCGATGCAGGCACAGTCACTCTTTCTGAGGCCCTAGGGTTTAAAGATAACAATGGTCATGTAAATAAATCTGCAGTGGAAGTCAGCAAAAAGCGATTGGAGGATTGGTGGCTGAAAAGCAGAGATGTGGCATAAGGTTAGAATAGTAGGAAACCGTAGGCAAAGTTGATGGAGAATCTTAATGAGAATTGCCAACACAGTAAACCAAAAAAAATAATAAATAAAGAAAAGCTGAGCATGGTGGCAATTGCCACCACCCCGTTTCAAAGGGGGCGCTCCCATCCATCCATCCATCCATCCATCCATCCATCCATCCATCCATCCATCCATCCATCCATCCATCCATCCATCCATCCATCCATCCATCCATCCATCCATCCATCCATCCATCCATCCATCCATCCATCCATCCATCCATCCATCCATCCATCCATCCATCCATCCATCCATCCATCCATCCATCCATCCATCCATCCATCCATCCATCCATCCATCCATCCATCCATCCATCCATCCATCCATCCATCCATCCATCCATCCATCCATCCATCCATCCATCCATCCATCCATCCATCCATCCATCCATCCATCCATCCATCCATCCATCCATCCATCCATCCATCCATCCATCCATCCATCCATCCATCCATCCATCCATCCATCCATCCATCCATCCATCCATCCATCCATCCATCCATCCATCCATCCATCCATCCATCCATCCATCCATCCATCCATCCATCCATCCATCCATCCATCCATCCATCCATCCATCCATCCATCCATCCATCCATCCATCCATCCATCCATCCATCCATCCATCCATCCATCCATCCATCCATCCATCCATCCATCCATCCATCCATCCATCCATCCATCCATCCATCCATCCATCCATCCATCCATCCATCCATCCATCCATCCATCCATCCATCCATCCATCCATCCATCCATCCATCCATCCATCCATCCATCCATCCATCCATCCATCCATCCATCCATCCATCCATCCATCCATCCATCCATCCATCCATCCATCCATCCATCCATCCATCCATCCATCCATCCATCCATCCATCCATCCATCCATCCATCCATCCATCCATCCATCCATCCATCCATCCATCCATCCATCCATCCATCCATCCATCCATCCATCCATCCATCCATCCATCCATCCATCCATCCATCCATCCATCCATCCATCCATCCATCCATCCATCCATCCATCCATCCATCCATCCATCCATCCATCCATCCATCCATCCATCCATCCATCCATCCATCCATCCATCCATCCATCCATCCATCCATCCATCCATCCATCCATCCATCCATCCATCCATCCATCCATCCATCCATCCATCCATCCATCCATCCATCCATCCATCCATCCATCCATCCATCCATCCATCCATCCATCCATCCATCCATCCATCCATCCATCCATCCATCCATCCATCCATCCATCCATCCATCCATCCATCCATCCATCCATCCATCCATCCATCCATCCATCCATCCATCCATCCATCCATCCATCCATCCATCCATCCATCCATCCATCCATCCATCCATCCATCCATCCATCCATCCATCCATCCATCCATCCATCCATCCATCCATCCATCCATCCATCCATCCATCCATCCATCCATCCATCCATCCATCCATCCATCCATCCATCCATCCATCCATCCATCCATCCATCCATCCATCCATCCATCCATCCATCCATCCATCCATCCATCCATCCATCCATCCATCCATCCATCCATCCATCCATCCATCCATCCATCCATCCATCCATCCATCCATCCATCCATCCATCCATCCATCCATCCATCCATCCATCCATCCATCCATCCATCCATCCATCCATCCATCCATCCATCCATCCATCCATCCATCCATCCATCCATCCATCCATCCATCCATCCATCCATCCATCCATCCATCCATCCATCCATCCATCCATCCATCCATCCATCCATCCATCCATCCATCCATCCATCCATCCATCCATCCATCCATCCATCCATCCATCCATCCATCCATCCATCCATCCATCCATCCATCCATCCATCCATCCATCCATCCATCCATCCATCCATCCATCCATCCATCCATCCATCCATCCATCCATCCATCCATCCATCCATCCATCCATCCATCCATCCATCCATCCATCCATCCATCCATCCATCCATCCATCCATCCATCCATCCATCCATCCATCCATCCATCCATCCATCCATCCATCCATCCATCCATCCATCCATCCATCCATCCATCCATCCATCCATCCATCCATCCATCCATCCATCCATCCATCCATCCATCCATCCATCCATCCATCCATCCATCCATCCATCCATCCATCCATCCATCCATCCATCCATCCATCCATCCATCCATCCATCCATCCATCCATCCATCCATCCATCCATCCATCCATCCATCCATCCATCCATCCATCCATCCATCCATCCATCCATCCATCCATCCATCCATCCATCCATCCATCCATCCATCCATCCATCCATCCATCCATCCATCCATCCATCCATCCATCCATCCATCCATCCATCCATCCATCCATCCATCCATCCATCCATCCATCCATCCATCCATCCATCCATCCATCCATCCATCCATCCATCCATCCATCCATCCATCCATCCATCCATCCATCCATCCATCCATCCATCCATCCATCCATCCATCCATCCATCCATCCATCCATCCATCCATCCATCCATCCATCCATCCATCCATCCATCCATCCATCCATCCATCCATCCATCCATCCATCCATCCATCCATCCATCCATCCATCCATCCATCCATCCATCCATCCATCCATCCATCCATCCATCCATCCATCCATCCATCCATCCATCCATCCATCCATCCATCCATCCATCCATCCATCCATCCATCCATCCATCCATCCATCCATCCATCCATCCATCCATCCATCCATCCATCCATCCATCCATCCATCCATCCATCCATCCATCCATCCATCCATCCATCCATCCATCCATCCATCCATCCATCCATCCATCCATCCATCCATCCATCCATCCATCCATCCATCCATCCATCCATCCATCCATCCATCCATCCATCCATCCATCCATCCATCCATCCATCCATCCATCCATCCATCCATCCATCCATCCATCCATCCATCCATCCATCCATCCATCCATCCATCCATCCATCCATCCATCCATCCATCCATCCATCCATCCATCCATCCATCCATCCATCCATCCATCCATCCATCCATCCATCCATCCATCCATCCATCCATCCATCCATCCATCCATCCATCCATCCATCCATCCATCCATCCATCCATCCATCCATCCATCCATCCATCCATCCATCCATCCATCCATCCATCCATCCATCCATCCATCCATCCATCCATCCATCCATCCATCCATCCATCCATCCATCCATCCATCCATCCATCCATCCATCCATCCATCCATCCATCCATCCATCCATCCATCCATCCATCCATCCATCCATCCATCCATCCATCCATCCATCCATCCATCCATCCATCCATCCATCCATCCATCCATCCATCCATCCATCCATCCATCCATCCATCCATCCATCCATCCATCCATCCATCCATCCATCCATCCATCCATCCATCCATCCATCCATCCATCCATCCATCCATCCATCCATCCATCCATCCATCCATCCATCCATCCATCCATCCATCCATCCATCCATCCATCCATCCATCCATCCATCCATCCATCCATCCATCCATCCATCCATCCATCCATCCATCCATCCATCCATCCATCCATCCATCCATCCATCCATCCATCCATCCATCCATCCATCCATCCATCCATCCATCCATCCATCCATCCATCCATCCATCCATCCATCCATCCATCCATCCATCCATCCATCCATCCATCCATCCATCCATCCATCCATCCATCCATCCATCCATCCATCCATCCATCCATCCATCCATCCATCCATCCATCCATCCATCCATCCATCCATCCATCCATCCATCCATCCATCCATCCATCCATCCATCCATCCATCCATCCATCCATCCATCCATCCATCCATCCATCCATCCATCCATCCATCCATCCATCCATCCATCCATCCATCCATCCATCCATCCATCCATCCATCCATCCATCCATCCATCCATCCATCCATCCATCCATCCATCCATCCATCCATCCATCCATCCATCCATCCATCCATCCATCCATCCATCCATCCATCCATCCATCCATCCATCCATCCATCCATCCATCCATCCATCCATCCATCCATCCATCCATCCATCCATCCATCCATCCATCCATCCATCCATCCATCCATCCATCCATCCATCCATCCATCCATCCATCCATCCATCCATCCATCCATCCATCCATCCATCCATCCATCCATCCATCCATCCATCCATCCATCCATCCATCCATCCATCCATCCATCCATCCATCCATCCATCCATCCATCCATCCATCCATCCATCCATCCATCCATCCATCCATCCATCCATCCATCCATCCATCCATCCATCCATCCATCCATCCATCCATCCATCCATCCATCCATCCATCCATCCATCCATCCATCCATCCATCCATCCATCCATCCATCCATCCATCCATCCATCCATCCATCCATCCATCCATCCATCCATCCATCCATCCATCCATCCATCCATCCATCCATCCATCCATCCATCCATCCATCCATCCATCCATCCATCCATCCATCCATCCATCCATCCATCCATCCATCCATCCATCCATCCATCCATCCATCCATCCATCCATCCATCCATCCATCCATCCATCCATCCATCCATCCATCCATCCATCCATCCATCCATCCATCCATCCATCCATCCATCCATCCATCCATCCATCCATCCATCCATCCATCCATCCATCCATCCATCCATCCATCCATCCATCCATCCATCCATCCATCCATCCATCCATCCATCCATCCATCCATCCATCCATCCATCCATCCATCCATCCATCCATCCATCCATCCATCCATCCATCCATCCATCCATCCATCCATCCATCCATCCATCCATCCATCCATCCATCCATCCATCCATCCATCCATCCATCCATCCATCCATCCATCCATCCATCCATCCATCCATCCATCCATCCATCCATCCATCCATCCATCCATCCATCCATCCATCCATCCATCCATCCATCCATCCATCCATCCATCCATCCATCCATCCATCCATCCATCCATCCATCCATCCATCCATCCATCCATCCATCCATCCATCCATCCATCCATCCATCCATCCATCCATCCATCCATCCATCCATCCATCCATCCATCCATCCATCCATCCATCCATCCATCCATCCATCCATCCATCCATCCATCCATCCATCCATCCATCCATCCATCCATCCATCCATCCATCCATCCATCCATCCATCCATCCATCCATCCATCCATCCATCCATCCATCCATCCATCCATCCATCCATCCATCCATCCATCCATCCATCCATCCATCCATCCATCCATCCATCCATCCATCCATCCATCCATCCATCCATCCATCCATCCATCCATCCATCCATCCATCCATCCATCCATCCATCCATCCATCCATCGTCTCAGTTGTTTACTTTGCGCGCGCTTCACGCTATCGCTTTGAATGCTACTGGATTCGTCCCTCAATGATGGTAAAAGAAGTACAGCAGATATTTTGAGGGAAGCAGGAACAACAACAACAACAGGCATCGAATCTGGCCACCACACTCTCGTAGCATGTTGCACCAGTGACCATTACGGTCAACGTTTTTAGGGATCTAAAAACGTTGATTACGGTGTGATGAAGGCCCAGCGCCAATCAACGGGTGAGGCAAAACACCTCCGCAAAAAAAGACGGGCAGCAACAAATGCCAAAAGAGAGCTCGTGTCAGTTAAGGAGGGCCCTCTATGGACCTGTAGGGTTTTAACTTCTTAGGGCATGATGATCTTGTTTCTACAAGGATTGAAAAACTTTAATCTTGTTTTTCTCAAAACTTCTTTTTTTGCATTTTCGTGTTGCGCAAACAGTGATAACTTTGAAATGAATAAATATTTTTCATTGAAACTTTGCACGCTCGTTCCTTTGTTATTAGCCTGTGCAATGAACGAGGATAAATGGAATCGAATGATGAGTTTTGATGTAATCAAGTATTATGTCAAGGAATGCAGGCAAAAATGACACATTTTTTTGTTTTCTTTGGCATTTTTCCTATAACTTTTTTCCCAAGCATCGGATGGCAAAGATCATAGTTGGTTGCACAGTAAGGTTAGTTGGCTAACTCTGTGCCAAAAAGTTTACAATTCCTGCTCTCCATTCGCTAGTTATGAATGTTTGCATAACAGCCAAGTTTGGGCAATTTTTTGTGAATAATAAACGCCAGCATGAATTTTTTCACTCTTTTTTGCTTTTGAATATCATATAAAACAGTGTTTTATAAGGTAAATGTGAAATAAAAATTTAATAGTCAAAATTTAAAAAAATTTTGAAAAAGGTGGTGACATACCTTAAGGATCCCCAGGTGGTCGAAATTATTCCGAAGCCCTCCACTACGGCACATTCCATGCAATGTGCAAACCGTTTCCGCTTCGCTTTAAACAGATTTCTATGGTCGCTACCTGTCACGGTTGACAGGTGGCAAAGTTGGAGACCTTCCTAGATCTCCGCGTCTAGGGGAGAGGCCAAGCGCGAGAGGGAAGAGAGAGAGAGAGGTTGGATGGGATCAACCTAAGTGGCTACAACAAAGCTGTAACAAGGAACACTGAGGCAGTTTTCGAATCAGCGACACTTCTAGGATTCTCAAGTAGACTCGTTCTTGACCACGTATGTGAAGTTATTAGTGCGCTAGCGCTTATATATTGGCTATTCCCCGCATTTAGCCACTGTTTGGCTGTTTCCCTGAAGCCGGTTTTGTGACAGGCTGCTCACCTGCCCAGGTATAATATACCAGGTGTCCCAGCTAAATGTAACCAAGCTTTTAAAAAACACGGGGTGTCCTAGCCGTCTAAACCAAATTAGGGTTGTTTAGAGTCGCGTGACGTAGCCTGGAGTATTTTTTTCTTTCTGCAAGGTTGACTAATTAGTTCAGCTTAATTCACTAACTTTTTATTTATAGAATTGAGGAACAAAGTGTCAATGGAAAAGTTGTAAATCGCTTTGAGAAACAGCTTACTGAGACATTTGCAGCAAAGTAATATTTACGTAAAGCAGTTTTTTTACCCGCCTTTAACCATAACCCACACAATAAAAAAAAGCTTCCACATGACAACTGTGCCACTTCAACGTCCCAAGACGCGACTTAAAGAATAAAATTCGTTTTTTCTGAAGTCCTCTCCTCGATGAGACTTTGGGTGCACATTGGGACAGAGAAGTGAGCGAGCAGCAGGTCACGTGACAACTTTCTTTTAAGGCCAATAAATGAAGCTACGTGAATCGTAACTTGACGGAAACAGCACTACTAACGGTTTTTCGAGGTGATCTAAAACTTTTGCATCGACACTTTCTTCCTGAAGTTAATAATTAAAAAGTTAGCTAATTAAACATATCTAATTAACTTTGAAGGGCGAAAAAAATACTCAAGACTAGGCCACGCGACTATGAACAACCCTGAGTTGGTTTCATTGGACAAGGGCACTTCGCCTTTTTTAAAAGTTTGGTTACATTTAGCTGGGACACCCGGTATATGCCTAGCAACCAGCCCATCGTGTCAAGCGGCAGCGCAATTAATCGTGGGAGACTGCTCGTGAAGAGCATCCTGGATCGTAACTCAACCCAAGTCCCACTGATGGCAGCACCTGCCATAGAAGGGCATTGTCACATCGCTTGACCAATGCAGCACTCCCCCGTGAGTGGTACCAATACTGCCAGGGATCCCTGAATGTAGACGATGACAATGAAAATTGGTTGAAAATTGTTTTTTCGGGAAAAAAAATGGCGTAGTAATTGTCTCGTCTCAATGCACACCCGAACCGCACCATAAGGGAAGAGATAAAGAAGGGAGTGAAAGTAGAAAGAGAGAAGAGGTGCCGTACTGGAAGGCTCCGAAATGATTTTAACCCCTGGGGATCTTTAACGTGCTCCGACACTGCACTGACTGACACTGAAATTTTTAGATTAGACGCAATGAAGTTGGTTTGTATAATGAGCCCTCTCACATATTTTTACGTGGAGGACCTTAATCCTAAATTTAGGTCTGAATCCCAGTAAAAAGTAATTTTTTTGCGAACTATATAGAAGTAATTTCTTAAAAAGCACACTCCTAAGCAATTTTAAATTATTTTTATAATAAACTACAAAACTATAGTAACAGGTGAAAGCAGAGAAAATTATTGTAGATGAGATGTTTACGTAAAAAAAACCCGCCTATTTCATGCTTTCTACTGAACCAAGAGAGCATGCAAAATGCTTGCTTGGCTTCATAAATGAAGTCAGATGCAAGAATATGCAAGTGAAATATTCTAAAATAAGATATGTCATTGTACCGTTTCATGTTTCATTTAAAAATTTGTGACTCCAACCAACTTTTGCTTCTTCCCGGAAACTCAGAGGGCACTCATGTGAGCAAAATTCATGTAACTGCTTGCTAGCTCAATTTTTTTCCAAAGGAATTGGCGGTTTTCGATTTTGCAGTCTGGAATATTTCGCATAAAATGACCTTATAACAAAAAACTGTCGTGTATAATTGAGGGCTGCCCTATTTTATACAGGCCCTCCCATTCGATAATCCGGTTTACCAAATCCTGTATAAATATCGTACTAGATTTTAAATAGGGGTGGGGGTCAAATAATGGGAGTTATTTACTGTAAAGGCACCTCAAGGTTCAAGGTTCCTCTGGTATTTTGAAGACAACGTAACTAGCAACAGCAGGCGTGCAGTAGCTGCTGTCACCAGCTAATAATAGGACACAACCACATAATTTTTACTATAGCCACTTTTATAAAAATACTGTTCGTAACAATGTCTCCATCAGCTTGCTGCCTTCATAAGGAGGGCCAGCACAGAAGGCTACATTCGTCACAAAGGCTTGCGCAAGCTTTCTGCAGTTCAAAGTGCAACCGAGGCCAAGCATGAATTAGGTCTGTACAGGAAAGCAGATTTTGGATTCTGTTTCTATCTGAAGGTACCAATGTGTCGCTGAGGTACATATGAAAAAAAAGAAAGCAAGTAAAACATGCACAATGTGTTTTCGAAGTATTTAACCCTTTGAAGGTTTTTGCCGTATATGTACGGCGGCGGTTTTCTGTCCCGCAAGGTCTTTTTACGTACGGGTACGGTTTCGATCTTCCATTTGAAATTTTGCGCCAAAAGAACAATGCGTGCTCACTGGGGGGTGCTGCCACCTCTTAGGACTTACAAGAAGTGTTTGAATTTTGTGCTGCCTTCTTACGGAGATAAGCAGAACTTATGTCTAGCTTTAGCGCGGCGGCACAGACTGCGGCAACACCCCTTTTGTAGTTTTGGTTTCGCCGCGTGATCGCAACGGAGTCGCGCGAAATTTGAGTTTTCTTTTTGTCAGCACTATCTTGCAGGGGATGCCGAAGTTGATTTCTATCTTTATTGGTGCTGCTCTTAGCTTGCTTATCACCACCGCTCGTGAAATTCTATTGAACATTTTCCAGTTGTGAGTGATGCTGTCACCAAAGTACTGTTCCTAATTTTTTTCTACTATTTATTCTCGATTATATACATTTTGTAGATTCAAGATCCGCAATAAAGTAATTTGACCACCTGGGAAAGTTTTCTTCAAAATAATTCGACCCTCAAAGGGTTAAACTCTTCAAAAATATTCACTTTTTCAGTGCAATCCTTGGCAGCACAGCCTTCAGCATGCTGATAAGTTCCAACTTGAGTTTCTCTCTGCAGTCTGAACAGCAAACCTTCACCAGCCTTGTTAAAAATGATGCACGCTCAGCGCTCATGTCCAGAACTTGCCACATCATCAAATGCACGTTTTTTTTTTTAAGGCAGGTTCCGTGCTTTTTCTGCTAAAACGGAAACAAGTCTGAAGACATGTCAACTTGAAGTTGACCCGATGAGTCGAGAGTGGTAGTATTTTCGAAGAACACTTGTGGAGTGCGCCGGGGAATGGGAGGAAGCTTTCCTGCATGCCGAACCAGGACATGCTGAGTCAGCTGGTACCTGCGAAGGGGTGCGACAACCACATGAGGGCAGGGGCTCAGAGATGCCATCACATATGTTTACACTGCAAGGCATGGGAAGGGCATTGTTATTTTTCATTTTTTTTTCAACCACTCTAACATAAGTAAGAAAAAGTAGCCCATTGTGCGAATGACGCTGTGGGTATGGTACTTTCTATGCTTATTTCTTATGGAGCCCAACCTCTCTTTCATATTCATGTGAAACACAACTAGTATCATTTACGCATCAGCTAAATGTCATCCTTGACATTATACATTCCAAACATAAAATAAGGTGCATATTGTGTCCTTTAAAAAAAAGAGCAGAGAAATAAAAAAAAACCAAGAGAGTCTTGATTCACACCATACTTATTTAGTAAATATTAAACGCATTTACAGACCTCTAGCTTGTTTTTTTGTCATGCTAGGCTTTCCACAAGCAACATGGGGACAACATATAAACAATGATAAAAGGGAAACTACTAAAGCTGTCATTGTGAAACTTTATATCTGATTGTTTGATACTGTTTTAAGCCAGTTTACCAAATTTCATCACTCTAAGTCGAAAAATAGAAAAGTTGCCTTCAGTCCCCTCATCCCCCCTTAATCGTCCATTTTTCCGCGGTAGCAAAAGAGTTAACATCCCGAGGCGACACATGGGTTATGAGGAACGCTGCACAGTGGAGCACACGGGCGTTTTTGTTTGCTGTTCTTACATTTATTTATGTTTCAGCTGCTGATTCTTTCTTGTACAGCCTTTGTCAAAAATACACAGCCCAAGGGGTTTGCTTCCAAGCCATGTAGCGGGGCTCTTTAGCCCACCTGACAGTCCTAAGCTTGTGAGGGTTGCGGACTTATCTTCCTCCCCCCCCCTTCGTGAGATTATGGACCCTGAGTATGCAAGAGGAGCCGCACTGCAGGGCTCAGAAGCAGACCCTGTGGGATGTATACTTTTGACAAAGACTGTACCTGTGCTCGTGCTTTCTGAACAAATTTGCAGTTGTGACGTTTTCTTCCCTGCTGTGTGAAATTTTGCCTGCCAGTAAACTGCCGAGCACCGTGAATGCATTCTAAGTTGACTGACTGTCAGTTTTGACCTACACCAAAGTAGGGCCAGCACGTGGCATCACAGGCACAACAGTAATCCTGCGCTGCCCATAGTGTTTACAATGAGGTCGTGAGCAAGCAGAGCAGACTTGTAGATTAGTGGATATGCTTCACATATAGAAACGCAGAATGATTATGAGGGGTAGGCCAAGCATAGCATGTACTGTACCTAACACTACAAATTCCACCGAGGAGAGAAAGAAAGCCTTCAAGAAAAATAAGGAACAGCACCAATAAAATGCCTTTCAGGGCTTGTTAAAGAAGGGACAAGGGCCTTAAAGTTTTTTTTTTTTATAATGGCGTGAAATTCTCAACGCCAACCAAAAACAAAAACAAAAAAACAAAAAATGTTCTGGCTCCCGTACAAGAGCCTTGTTCACAATGAAAAGAGAAATGATGGCGTGAGTCATGTTCATGTATGCATGAAAAGGGGACGCAGAGTGTGCGTAACCCGTTGTCAGATTTCCGCAGTTCCAGTTCAAGGCGTTATTGGTTGTTTGTATCGTCAAAGATTCCAGGTGAAGGCGAGGGCATCTGTTCTTTTCAGTTCCAAGTCCCAGTCAATATCATGCTGATTCGATAAGGAGTGCTCGGCGATAGCACTGGAGTCCACTTTATTTTGACATCGTTTTTATGTTCTTTTAAGCACCTTTCAAAGCTATCTGATTCGCCAATGCAGATCAAGGAATGCTGTAAACATGCAGGGGTACCTTTCTTTTCGAAGAGCGTCCTTTACGTTCACCAAAGCCCAACGCAGTTTTCTGGTCAGAACATGGGCGATGTGGATGTCGAAAGTGCGGAGAATGCGTGCCAATGCCTCGCTGATTCCAAGGGTATAGGGAACAGCGGCACATTTTAGGGGCAGAAATGTAATGACAGGAGAAGACATCAGCCAAAAAATGTTTGTCACTAATCTGAAATATTTATAGAACTGAATCACCCAAGAGGCACTTTGTGTGGTGATGCCGTTTTTACTTTTTTGCCTTGGTGAAAATGCATCGGTGAAAAAAATCTACGAATAGAATGTACAAAACGGGTCGGCTGGTAACTTACAGAAACAACTTACAGGAAAGCAGCATATTAAATTTATTGCATAATGTAAAAATCGGCAAAAATAGTATCTCCGCATAGCTCTACTCTTTCTGAATAAATGAATGCCAAGCTCATTTTAGGCAGACGAAGAACGGAGACAAAGTGGCTTCCAATTTGTGCGCACTTACTGAGTCCCAGGAAAATGCCTGTGGCTTTGGCTTCGCTCGTGTGACGTCATCTCGAGAGGTCCCGAACGAAAGGGTGCGAATTGAACTTTCAAATGGTTGCAAAATGGCAGCAATTGGACAGTGGTTTTGGAATTGCAATTGCCTGGTGAAGCGGTGGTCCCGGGTTCGAATCCCCGGACCAGGACGAATTTTTCTTTAACTACGAAGTTTCTGAGAAAGCTGTATAGCTTTCCTTTGTAGCCGCATGGCTGCGCTCGGGTGGATGCCAATGAGTAATTACTCCCTTATTACAAATCTACTCCACCTTGGGGGATTCCCCTAAACATTTGACCAACCACAAGTAACATTTGCAGCTTGGTTCACGCCAGAGGACAACCAATGAAGAAGCTGTAACCGACCTGCGCTGGAAGCTCTGTGGGCAGAGGTCGCACCGATAGGGGCGCTCCTTGGTGTGCCTCAGCTGGTGCCTGCGGATGGCGCTCTCGAAGCGGCTCACAAACGGGCAGTACGGGCACTGCAGCACACGCTGCAGCTTGCGAACGGTCGACTGTGCGGTCGGTCGGACAGCCAGCTCTGCACACAGCAAGTGCACACGTGGGGAAAAGCTCTGCGTTGCACAGAGGCACTGCCATCTTTGCACTGCTGGGGGGCCAGAGGCAAAAAGGCAAGAGGAAAAACTTGAGCGGACACATAAAAACTCCGCCTTAAGGGTTTGATGCAATAGCGTTAATGGCTACCTTCAGTGGCCTGTGCTAAAGGGAGCCATTCATAGATTGCGGGGAATCCTCATACCACTCCTGGCACAGTGGTGCAGCGGTTAAGGGGAGATGATGGTTATTGGTTTGGCTTATTGGGGTTTAACGTCCCAAAGCAACTCAGGCTATGAGGGATGCTGTAGTGAAGGGCTCCGGAAATTTCGACCACCTGGGGTTCTTTAACGTGCACTGACATCGCACAGCACACGGGCCTCTAGAATTTCGGCTTCATCGAAATTCGGCCACTGCGGCCAGGACCGAACCCGTCTTTCAGGTCAGCAGCCGAGCGCCGTAACCACTGAGCCACCGCGGCGGGGCCGGTTAAAGGTGCAGTGAAAAGGAATCTGAACTCGTCTTTTTGCTGCGGAAACTCTATCTACCTGTTCTGGGCATTCTAAGAAACTTCGACTTATTGCCCTGTGTGGCCGATTTCCCTAATTAAATTGCATTAACGTCTGGCTCCCGCCTTTTTTTTTAATTCCCGTACGGTGGGCGAAGTCGAACAACGCGTGGAGTGCCTTTCAGCCAGCTCTGTAGGGGCTTGCCACTCTGCCATCGGCGGAGTAATACGTAGTAACCCGTAGTAGCAAACAGTCCGCGCGTATTTTTATTTCTGCGGGCTTATTTTGAGGCTATATTACCTGCGAATGAAACTATTTATTCACGGAAACCTAAAAAAACAAAATAAAGCGAAAGCAAAGCCTCCATGGAGCTGGCTGAAAGGCACTCCACGCGTTGGTTGACTCCACCCACCGTACGGGGAGAATTAAACCGATTTAATTAGGGAAATCGGCCACGCAGGGCAATAAGTCGAAGTTTCTAAGAATGCCCGGAACATGTAAATCAAGTTCCCGCGGCAGAAAGACGAGTTCAGATTCCTCTTCACTGCACCTTTGAGTAATGCGCCACTGCCCTGGCTGGTGGCTGTCCGGTGGACAGGTTGTGATGTCACAAGGTAATGTGACATCGACCCGCTTTTTTACTCACAACGCTGATCGATCTTCTGCAGATTGGCAGCCTCACCTCAATGCTCTTGTGTTAGAAAATTGAGCACGAACTACACTGCTGAGTAAGCAAGCCGTGGTCACTACACAAAGTACAAAAAAAGTCCACAGAGTTCCTCAAAGTTACTTACTGGGAGAAGAGGTGCTGCGGTAGTTCATGCAACAAAGGGGAAGCACTGGAATGCCGAGAAGAGGACACTTTGTATTTAGTTTGGCCATTGTTGGGCAGGAGGTGAGGATTCAATGGTAAAAATAAGGATCCTTCTTGAGACAAACCTCCAGAAAGTACCAAATTAATACCAATATCAAAATACCAGACTAATGCCGAACATTCCCTCATGTCAATTTTATTGAAAACGTAGAAAACGCACTAACAAATGAATTTATTCTGTGCACAGAGGGCAGCATAGTGGCCCAGCGTCAATTCCGTGGCAAAATCCACGTTTTTGGCCCAGCACTAGCCTAGCCAGATATGAAGTGTACACTTTCCGGCATTCTCGCCGTAAACAAAGCGGTCTTTAAAGAACTCTGCGTCTTTTCCCTCTAGAAAATGTTTTGAAACTCCATGCAAACATTCACATACCAATCAAGAGCGCTCGAAGGGCATGTTGCAGTGTGAGCAGGGGATATTTGTCACTGGGCTTGATATTGTTTTCAAAGGCACGAGCTACAGAGCACAACTTATACAGAAGTACAGTCTTTGTCAAAAGTAACCAGGCTGCATGGTTTGCTTCTCATCCGTATAACAGAGCCCCCACAGCTTCCCTAAAGGTCAAAAAGTTCTTTGAAGGTGAGGACAGGGGTTCTTCTTACCACACAGAGATTTAGAGCTTGAGGGCCGGCATAATGGCCTTAATATGTGACTGAGAAGAAAAACGTGCAGCCTGGTTACTTTTGACAAAGACTGTACACACAAAGTACGATGTTGTTTGAAGCCCTCTGCCACCAGTAGGTAACCACAATACACACTGCAGCCCAACTTTCGAGTGCTCTACACAGGTGTGTGGAGCACACTACGTACAACACAACACACATCTGACTCGGGCATTGTGTCCAGAGACATTTGTGAAAAAAAGACAGAACTGACAGCGGAGAGCACTTCTACACAACAGCCAGAGCTGATCCAGGGTGCACTGGCGGAAGTTCTGCAGGCACTTCTACTCGCTAGCAAGGAACAAGAACAGTTCTGTGGGCAGCACCAGCGAGCAAGGATTGGCAGGTGAACAGACAGCAGAGCCGTGGGCGTACTGATCGGCATCACCTTCATAAACTCAACCACTCAAACTTTTCTTGGCACTCGACAGCAAAATGCCACTTTTGCACGACGGGTTGTCAGGCAAAAGGAAAACCAGAAAATGCACAAAAATAATCGCAAAGTCATTCAAAATGACTGGATGCATCTGCCCATTTGGCCAACGTTTCGAGACAAACAATGCCGTGAGTTCCTCTCTCATGTAAATCACCACAAGGTGTGCAAAAGTGGAGACTGCTCAGTCTCTGTACACAGTCCTGCTGCAATAAGAGCAATGGACCAGGCAGAACATTAGGAGTGCAAGATTTTGGTAATACGGTGGCTGTACAATAAAAAATCAGCATCCAAGAGTAAAAAGCAAGCTACAAAGAGCAATGAAGCTTTTGACAAAAATATATAATACTGCACTGTGAGCTAAGAAAGAAAATCTTCTATTGTAGTAAAAGAATACAAATGACAAGATAATTCATGTTGCTCACAGGCACGAATGGAAAGCATTTTGAGAGTCAGGCTTCACAATACAGTGAAAAAACACACGGTTGTTACGAAAACATATGAAACATTATGTAGTTTGTTGAAGCAGGCAGAAAAATAAATGCATTTGTGAAATTTGGAAGGAAAAAGCTATGTCAACAAACAACATGAAAAGACACTATACATGAACAATAAAGAGTGCCACAGAACTGCGCTGCCTCAAATGTCAGCTCAGTAACTCCGACTTCAACTAAGTTCTAGATAATTTTTTTTCAACACTCTTTCACAACCACTACATTAAATTCACTTGAAACCACGCTGCAACACACCATGAATGAAGACTGCTGGTAGTTCATTTCCCCTCAGTTAAGCATGACAGAATCTTCTCTGCTTATATTCAAGAGTAACCGTAGCTAAAACTGAAGCAAAATTGGTGAAATTTATGCCCAGCACTATTCCAATATCTTCCAATAGCACAAAAAAAGAGGGGTGGGGGTGGGGGGAGTTTTCCCATGTTTGCATTTTTTAGCTACAATATGACTTTTTCCCATCGTAAGCAGCTTTTCCATGTGACTGAACAGTCTGCACTGCACTCCAGTGTTCTGCTTTCCGTCTACAAAAACATGAACCAATATTTGTAGTCACATGCCCAAACAATCATGTCTTCTGTTCATCGCTGCATAAAAGTCTGTACCAACAACTACTACTTCTTTCACTGTACACTGTTTTGCAACCTGAAGCAAGCAAACAGTGCTGCCATTCAACACCCATCAAACTTTTACTTGCAGTCCCTGTGGACCGAAGTACGAGAGCAAATAGCTGGACAGTGCAGCTACGCAAAAGATAACACACTCAGGAAGGCATTCACAGCACAGCGGGGGAAAATATGAGGCAATGGACTCAACAACTGCAAACCGCACTCACTTGTCAAAGTGCTGCTTTGCTCATTCTTAAGGGGGGAAGCTGGTCTTAGGAGAAAAAATTTTGTTAATGAAGTCAAAGTAACGAAACCTCAGGGAACATGCATTTTTGCATGCTGATTCCAAATATGTAGTTTAATTTTACGTAGAACAAGTCCTTGTGCACTTATGTAATATGTTATGTAACTTCTTGCCAAGATCTTTCAATAAATTTTGCACCAGGAAATTTTCTAGGACGCATGCCATTGGCTTGTCTGGATGAAATTATTATCCTGCGTATCATAGAAGTTGAGTTACAGGGTTTTGAATTTGCCACTGCACAGATGAGAAGAAACTGATAATTTCAAAATCCTCTAACTCAATGAGATTCACTGGTCACTGACCATGGTCCAACATAAACAAAAATGACGTTTCGGGAGCGCTACGGCTCCCTTGTTCACAATGAGCAACCGGCTCGTCGTCCCGGGCTTTTTGTAGCGGTTAGTATCGTTTTTAGACATTTAGCGTACATAGGGTGCAATGTGCCATCATTCTTATTTATTGTGTTAGGCGTAGTCTGGATTATTAGTGACTCGAGATTTCGGTGGGCTGGAACATTCTTTTCTGTTGTCACTATATCTGCTTCATCCCAGTTAATTTCATGGCCAGTCTCTTGCGCATGCTCCAGGATTGTGTGCGTTGTCGCTTTTCCTCTTCGTACGATAGGGGCACATTGCACCCTATCTACGCTAAATGTCTAAAAACGAACCCAACCGCTACAAAAAGCCTGGGACGACGAGCCGGTTGCTCATTGTGAACAAGGGAGCCGTAGCGCTCCCGAAACGTCATTTTTGTTTTTGTTTGACCATGGTCAGTGACCAGTGAATCTCATCAAGTCATGATTCCTGACCAGACGGTATGCCGTCGAACCCTTGACTACATCCTCTAACTCACCTTCTATAACAGGCAGGATGATAATTTTACCCTTCTTGCATAGCTTGTTGTCAAGAGAAACCAATGGCATGCAATCTAACAAGTTCCCTGCAGTATAATTTCTTTCAAACTCTCGGCAAAAGTTACCTAACATATTGCCTAAGTGCACAAGGACTTGTTGTACATGAAATTAAATTACATATTTGGAATCAGCATGTATAAAAATACATGTTCCCTGAAGATTTCATGGTAGTGACTTCATTGGTAAAAATTTATTTCTAAGACCCTCTTCCCCCCTTAAAGCAAGAGATGACAAAACACTGCTTTTTTTTCAACATGTGTGAAAATCTAAAGATTACGCATGGAACAGTGCAGATTAGCTGCCCATGCTGCATTACAAAAGCAGGTCAGAACTTTTCCGAGCTTCACACAAGTCTCTCTTGGCACTGCGTAGGATGAAGCGAAAGGGAGCAATTTCGACCTGGAAGAAAAGAGATATCGAATTACTTAAAAGGCAAAATAAGATGCTTTGCCTATGTTGCACGGGCTGCTCATGGTAGACAGAAGCTTCAGCGTAAGGGATACACGGTGCACCACTTGCTAGCCTCCGTACCCAAGAGCAGTGTTGGACAATATCGAAGCAAGAACTCTTCGACCAAGAAAATATTTTCAATTCTCGACCCAACTCCTCCCTCCCTTCTCTCAATGTTAATTTACTTCACTCATTGTTTCCAAGTGGTTCAGGTACAGCCCCCGCCAAAAGTATACAGACCAAGGGGCTTACTCACGGGGCCTGCAGCGTGCCCAGTTATGCATCCTAAGAGAGCGTAATCTCTCGAACCATAAATGGCTGCGAGTCCTCAATCCTGCCAAGCTTCAGACTGCTAGAGGTGCTAGGGAGCCGCGCTAAACAGTTTAGAAGCAAACCCCTTGGGCTGTATACTTTTGACGGGGACTGTACATAAGGGAGGACACGGCTCTCAGCAAGAATTTTTGTATTTCTTGATGTATCTACATGTCACTTTTAGACCATATTAGAAATAATTTCATGTCAGCTCTCACAAAATTTCACTCCCATATTGCCTGAAAATTGTTTTCCAATATATATTTTTCCTCTGAATCTTGTGAAAAGGCTCTAGACTTAAGAAAATGTCGCAGAAGGCTGATTCAACATTCACTGAGTTTCAAATGCTTGGGTCAAGGCATTCTTACGATTTTTTTTCACAAAGCACAAATTTTGGTTTTGAATTTTTGCAATGCAGTGTTCGCTGGCATATCTAGAGTAAAGAGAATTTCACACTAGAAACTTCAAATTTTCAAATTTGAAAAAGAATGTTTTGACCTGCACTATGGTGCTGGGGGGTGCAACAAAACAAACGGAGTCAAAATAGATTAAACAGTCATAAAGAAATTTGCTCCGCAAGGTGCAAAGGTGAATAAATAAACAAACAAATAAATAAATAAAACAGCAACTGAGAAAAACGGCCATTGTTCGAGCGTTTACCCTTAACGCACAGCTGTCATCGTTCACGAAACAGTTTTTTTTAGAGTACTTCCTGGTCGATTTCAGCGGTGAAACTTCAGAAAAGCATAAAAAATTACGCGAACAAGCGGATACAACAATTTAAAAAAACATCAATTTTTGGCCACTTATGGGGATTTCAAAGCCGCATCCCTCCTTAAGAGAAAGAAACTTGCGTTGAACACCTGACAACGGTGCTTGCTCGGATGTTAAGGGTTCATCACTGTCAAAAAAAAGAACTAAATGTCGAGCCAGAAGTACATCATTCAGGAGAGTGGGCCAAATGGCTGCCAACTTCACACCCACAATCATGCCCAGGTGTCTTGTGATTTGTTGAGCTTGTGGGATTACCACTGTCATTAAGCAGCAAAATACTCGTGACCAGATTTTTCCAGCTATACTCTTTTATAGCTTCGTGCACCTGAACCATTACTTGAGCACAATAGGCCTCCGCTATTGTAGTTTGTCAGTGCACGTGATTAATGACCAACCAGTACTACCCCAGAAAATCTAGTCATGAGGCTGTCTCGAATCCTGTGGCTTGACGATGTTGTGCATCAAAGTCACGCTTTCTTGCTCAACTTTGAAATTCTTGTGGCCGACCCGTGCCCAATCATCCAAAAAAAGCAGTGGCCATCCGTCATTCATGGAATGTTGTCATCATAACAACATTCCCCTTGACACTTCTTCAGGCATCAACAATTGGATACCCAGTATGAACAGACCATGGAAGTACACAGAAGCTTTTGCAGCATAATTTTGATTGGACCAGTATTGATGCCCGATGCCATGGCAGTCTGAACAACCAAAGCATGACACGTCTGCTCAGTCACACATCCTTCAACTCTGGGATTTTTTTCTTCTGTGATTTTAGCGGCAAGCATGAAAGCTGCACGTGAGACAGAAACTTTTGCGGCCGACAATACATCTGCGGCAGGTGTATGATGTCAGAGAGAAATTACCAAGTGGGCTGGCATCATGAAGCACAGGACAGACAATAATGCAGAGCTCACAATGAGTATGGACTACATTTCTTCACAAACTGTACTAATCCTGGTGATGCTTACAAATGAAAGTGACAAACGTTAATTTCCAAAAATAATTTAGCAGAATGAAACTAAACTGACAGGCCTGAGTAGGAGAAAGCACTGTTTAATTACCACTAGAAATGTTAGCCTGGTTGCATACTTCGCAGGCTACCCAGACAACAAAACACGTATACCGATATGCACGCTCAAGCAGAAACCTAACACACATACACACAAAAAGGATTGTTCAAAGTCCTGTTTGGTTTGATTTAAGGGGTTTAACGTCCAAAAGCTCCCCCAGTTTGGCGAAAACATGCTAAATAGTAGACTGGTTAACTAATATTGAATAGTTGACTTTCTAACGACTAATGTTAGTCTCCTTACTTACCGAGAAGCATGTAGCCCACCGTAATATCTGTATCAGTTTCTGGAATTTTGGAAATGCAGTTGCCCTGTGGTTCAACAAAGCTTGGCTACTGCAATGAGTCATGTGCACTGAAGGGGTTGCTTTGCCTGCAAGCTTCTCGAAAGTGCATGCCTTTTGGCACGAGGCAAAATTTGTTGGGCCATAACACCAAAGGCAACTGCGCTTTCAAAGTTCTAAACAACTGATATGGATATTACTTATGGTGGGCTACACGCCTCTCAATAAACAGGGAGACTAACAGTAACAGTTAAAACATTAACTACCCAACATTAGTCAATCGGCCCACTAGTTAGCAAGTCTTGCCTGCATTCTAATGTGCTACACCACTGACAATGCTATGCCAAAAAAAAAAGAAAATGCTCTTGTAATTGAAAAAGCCTATTTTAAAAATCGCAGATCATCTTAGGTAAAACGCACAGTATATCCCCTTCAAGTACGAATTAAGATCCCATTAAGTTAATTAAGATCAACGATTAAGATAACTTTCAGAAGTCCCAGATTTTCGTAAGGAGCATATCACAACTGCGCGCAAAAAAAAATGCAACCTTTCCTGCTGAGTACTTATGTTAATTCTGTTGGCTTCTCATACATGCAAATCATGATGACCCCACACTACTTTGCAGCTAGCATAGATGAGACTTGACAGTGTTCAAGTTGCAACCACAAATGCAGACGCTGCGCCTGAAGGGGATATGTATGTGCATTGCCCCCTTTTTTTTTAGTGCACTACTTCACTAACGATCCTGAAAAAGGATGAGGTGTGTCTGAATCCTCTAGATACCGGCAGAAATCAAATAAATACTCCCGCGTCTGGGTTTCAAACCTGCAGCGGTGCGAACAGATCAGCTTCACTCGCCACTGCACGAGAATCTCCACAGCCGATCGCTCCTCGTGTTAAACTGCCACACTCTCGCTCTGTGCACTGCACGCCGTTGTCTTCATCAACTTCCATCGGTGCACAAAAGTCGTGACAGGAAAGGAAATGTGCATGACTAACTCCCTGGGTCAGTGGACACCTCAATCGAGCTATGTGCTGACATAGTGATATAGCAACAAAGAGATGTGCGTTGCTTGTGTTTGCATTGACAATGTTTTAACAGATACACAACACTGCAGCAATAGGCCGCTGGCATTCACTGGGTCCGTTAGCATTGGCAATGTTACAGATTCCAATGATTTTGAGGAAAGGAAAGGCACACAACTGGCTCCCTGGGTCAGTGGACACCTCAATGACGCTTTCGGGCATGTGGCCGTGGTGTGCACCTGCAAAAACCTGCTTTCGCACAATATTTCGTGCTTAGCAATGCTAAACCACGAGCAGTTCTTTTTGAAGCAGCCCCCGTAAAACAACTATGTATAGCTGTTCCTAAAGTAAAGCTTTCCAACAAGCCCCACATTTAATTACTCTATCCAAACACTCATAGCCAAGCACTTGCGATTATGTGTCCCTTCACAAACCAGGAAAGATAGAGGCCTTCTTAATCGCATTGTTAAAAAAAAAAACGGTATTGCGTTTAGGTTGCCTGTTATGATGCCCACAATGAGAGTTCTTGCAATTGTCCCGCCAAAACTCCGGTTGGAACCACTTCATTTGCCTTTATATGGTATGTATGAGCCATCACCTTCTAGAATGTTCCAGTACTGTCCAGTAGATTGTCAAGTGGGGTTATACTAATCCAACCAACTAATCAGCATTAATTCGCCCACTAATCCATCTTGATCCACTGTCTCACATGGGCCTACTTCCAAAATTTTTGGGGGTCCTTTGGAATGTCTATGGGGGTTGGAAAATTTCGAAATTTCGAGGGTCCTGAAATTTTTAACTTTGGCAGTGCTGATGATGTCATGACCCTCTCGGCCAATCAGGGAATTTCGTGGCAGAGAAGCCAGAAGTTTTCTGTGTAACAAGCTAAATGCTATTGCATTAAAAAAAAGAGAGAAATGAAAGCCAAGGTGGATGTCATGCAGTGGAGAGAGTAATGGCCACTACTGCTTCCTTCAGCCTCTAGAACCACATAGCTATGATGAGTTGATTTTTAGCGTCCCAAGGGCATCTTGGCTAATGCGCGTATGGTTATTGTGCTCTTTGTTGGCCCAGGGCTGTGCCAAAGACTTGATTTCTTCAACTATTTCCCTCCCAGAGAAGCCAAGCCCCAGGACAGGGGAAACATCAGAGAAATCTGAACTCGTCTTTTTGGCACGGGAACTCGATCTACATGCTCACAGCACTCTTAGAATCTTCGATTTATTGCCCTGTGCGGCCGATTCCCTTAATTAAACCAGATTAACATCCGGCTCCCGCCTCCTTTTTTTAATTCCCCGCATACGGTGGGAGGAGTCGACCAACGCATGGAGTGCCTTTCAGGCAGTTGCGTGGCGACTGCTTTTGCTTTTTTGTTGTTTCTTTTAGGTTTCCATGAATAAATAAATAGGTCTAGTCAGAGACTACGTAGCTGCAAATTAGGCCCATGGAAATAAAAATATGCGTGGACTCTTTGGTTTCATCGATCACTACGTATCACTCTGCCGATGGCGGAGCGGCAAGCTGCCACAGGACTGGCTGAAAGATTGGTCGACTCTTCCCACCATTTGCGGGGAATTAAAAAAAAAAAAGGCGGGAGCCCAACGTTAATCCAATTTAAATTAGGGAAATCAGCCACACAGGGCAATAATTCGAAGTTTCCAGGAACGCTCAGAACATGTAGATCGAGTTCCAGCGGTAAAAATGAGTTCAGATTCCTCTTCAGTGCACCTTTAAGGCCCTTCATTTTTGGGTTTTATTTTTTTCAAAATTTATGGGGCAAAAATGTGGCAATATTTCTTTACCTCAAATTCGGGTGCAAATCGGGTTTTATCAGGCCATATCTTGTAGCAGAAGACAATTTTCTATAGTACGTGCTCGTTTTTGGCAGGACGTAAAATGCCTTTTTTTTTGCACACTGTTTTGTAAACAATACAGAAATGACAAGCTGCAGTACGAACTTTCTATAAATTGGGATAATTTTTTGTTCATTTATTATAATCATTTCGCCGCACACACTGGCAACTACTGTGCAGCACTTCTGCGTCAGTGAAACACTTCTCTCTTTTTGCCTGTACACTGTGACAACATTCTTTCAACATCAACGCTTTCACTTTGAAAGTAGAAGAAAGAGCCTTGGGGCAGGATATCGTTAGAGTCCGCAGCACTTAATTCAATAATGCCAATAAGACGTCTGACCAGAGTTTACACATGTCTACTGAAACTAGAGGGCTTAGTGTGAAGGAGCGCGCATACAACAAACAGGAATACAGAAGCCTGGCCCCGAGGGGTGTCCATGGAAAAACCAGGGTAAGCACTTGCCCACAATACAGGAACTATGTGTGAGTGGGCTCCATTAAATGCAGCAGGACTCGAGCTTGGGCTCTTTGGAAATGTGGAACCCTGATTTTATGCCACCGCTTTCAGCTGCAAATCACGTTGCTTAACATGTTTCACCGTTTCACACCGCAAATTCAGCACTATGAACAAAGTATAACTCAACAAAAACTGCATTCACTTTTATTACCACAGTGACATGCCAGATAAGAACACCGACCTCAAAAAAAGCATCCAGTACAAAAATCCCACCAGTACTGACAATCTCTTCTCAAAACTAGAACAGCGCCTGAGGTAGTAACCCTCGTAAGTTGCCTTTAACCTTTCAACCTTCAAACACTTGCAGCAATAATAGACCACCTTTAGTTTTACACAGGCCTAGACCCACCACCAACCTATCTGGCATCAACCCATGCTGTCACATAGGAAACGTTCCAACTAAACACAATGTTTTGGAGTTCCCCAGGGAGCAGCAGTGGACAGAAACATGGAAGTCCCCATTTTGGCACGCAGAGTATCCACCACCAGTCTGATAGGGTGACAAGCCGAAATATCAGTTCTAATTTACCTCTGCAGCAGGTGACGGTTAGCAACAGTTCAGAGCAGCTCACATCCACATGTTTGCAAAGAACAATGGAGGCTCCGCACATGGAGCAAGGAAATGCAATAAAATGCACAACACTTCACAGCACATACAGTCAGATTGTAAGCATCAAGTGGCAGCAATGCTAAGAATAAGTTTGCAGTCCAGCGAATCAAGAGAAAGCACGCTGATTCTATGTCTGTGTCAAAACAGCTCAATAAAGGTGTCATAAACATGTGAGGAGCCATGACAGATCGCACCCTCCTGAGTGGCACTGATCAGTTTCCTTCTTTCCTTGAACACTGCCAGTGTTGAGTGAAACTGGCCACCTGCATGGCATGCTACTGAAACATCAAACACACAAATGTAGGGTGAAGTAGATAAATCTTTGTCAGGGTTAAAAGATCTTCCGTGCACTTGAAAGGTTACCAATTTTCTTCAAGTAGGGTTGCACGACTGTTCGAACGTTTCGAATATTGAAGCGAATAATGAGGTGTTCAATTCGGCTTTGAAGCAGATAGCAGCTGCGTTAATTTGACCCCCGTCAATTAGGAAATCTGGACCATTCGGACTGGCGACGTGGTGTGTAAGTAGTACAACCTGTACCAAACGTAGGGTGAAATAGATAAATCTTTGTCAGGGTTAAAAAATCTTCAGTGCACTTGAAAGGTTACCAATTTTCTTCAAGTAGGGTTGCACGACTGTTCGAAGGTTTCGAGTATTGAAGCGAATAATGAGGAATTCAATTCGGCTTCGAAGCGGATAGCAACCACGTCAATTCGACCCCCGTTAATAATTAGGAAATCTGGATCATTTCGACTGGCGACGTGGTGTGCAAGTCGTCTAAGGCACTGGATTGTACGAATGTTCGAAAGTTTTGAATACTGAAGTGAATAATGAGGTGTTCAATTCGGCTTCGAAGCAGATAGCAGCCGTGTTAATTTGACCCCCGTTAATTAGGAAATCTGGATCATTTGGACTGGCGACGAGGGTGAGGCCAACCCCTGTGCAAGTCGTTTAAGGCATTGGATGTTAGTTGATTCGGACGCACTTCCAACTGTAGTGGTGTCACTGTATGAATGACATAGCAAGAGGTCGCGCTAATAACCAGTGACACGCCGGATATATCACATCAGAGACATGCTCACACACCTCTTATGTCAGCCAATGGCAGGCATGAGGACGTTCGGACGGCCCCGGCGCTTAAAAACTGTGTGGCCGCATAGTTTCGGTTTTCCTTTCCCGAGTTTCACTCCAGACCATGGCGACATCATCGTGCAGTTTTCGTCTCAAAAGCAGACGACTGCTGCCCTGATTTTCGGCAAATAAATCTGTTATGATGCAAATGGTACATAGAAATTTTGGGGAGGGGGGCACTAGTTAATTCACACCTTTGGATAATTCGGACATTGTTCCCGGTCCCCTGAAGTTTGAATTGAAGGGTTTTTCCTGTATTTGGAAACCCCAAATATTTTCGAAGCATTTCAAAGTTTGAGAATTCAGGAAAGTAAGCTACTGAATAAAGTTGTGAATGGTCTTATGCACTCCACGCCCCTCTGGATGTTGGCACATGTCGTCCGCACAGCATGGCAGTGCAGTCCGGAAACTTGACCTTACGCAGCTGCACGGTTTGGCACGTTACCAACAAGTGCAGGTGATGGGACAGAGCCTAGATGCCAAAGCCCACTCTACGGAAGGCCCAAAAGACGAAGGTGACGAAAATAACAATGCAGAACTGCCAACATAACCGAGGCAAGCACTCAGTCAGCGTTGGCTTTAGTAGCTGCAGTGCCACTGGAAACCAACTTCGAAGCAGATGATACCCGACTATTTACGCAGTTCAGCAGTTGAAATTCAATGAAGAGCGAAACAGCAGTTATTCCAGCAATCGCGATAAGAAAGCCGGCACCGCAAAAATATGCGCGATATATTTGGTGCATTTTTTATTTAGAGTGACAGTACTGCCGCTCCTAGGCTTAGTGAGCAGTATCTGTTTGTTCACAAAAGTGATTCCCATTCTGAAAACCAGATGGCGCCACTAGGCTGAAGCATCCACTTTAATCCGGCACAATATCGCTGTGTCTTTGCATACGGTGAACTGAAAGTGTGGACGTCACAAACAGAGTAACATCCCGCAAAATGCTAGCGTTAAGTGTACGTAAGCATACATATGCTACATTAAAACTGCTTACTGATTGCGCGTTACATTTGTAGTTTTTTTTTAATGTGTTTGCAAAACCTCCATGTAATTTGCACAACCCCTTTCTGAAGCCTTAATTCAGAGAGAAAAAAAAATGCGCAAATTACGTGAGTAAATATGGCATCTGAACAAAACATTCCACTTGCTTCAAAATGAAAATTCACTATTTGCACATGCCTACTTTTAAGGCATAAAGACAGAACAGTTTACAAGTGTATCCTCCTTGTATTCAACCCTGCATATGAGCACATTGTCATTGCATGAAAAGACTAAAATCAGAAACCATGCACAGAAACCATCATGTGGACCAGGAGGTCGCATGATGTGCGTGTAATACTAGGCTTTCATGATTTTGTTCACAGTGCAACAAGAACGGGAAAGACGAAAGAGTGACACAAACAAGCGGTTGTTTTTGTCACGTCTTTCCCGTTCTTGTTGCGCTGTGAACAAAATCATGAATACCTGCCAACTCGCCCAAATTTAATCCGTGCTGATCCTAAGCTTCGCTTCATTACACCAATATGTAGAGAATAACTATGCAGGTGGTGAAGGAAAGCTGCACTACGTGTGGCTTTCCTCTGCAAATACGTTGGTGAGAGAATACATGTCACAGAAACCAGTCATCCCGGTTTGCACATACTATATCATTCTCAACACATTTCATGGCTCATGGTAAAGGCAAGATGAGCTGCTGCACTGTCCACGGCTTGCCACATTTTGTCTCTTGCCTTCCAAGCAGACCACGTTCTCCCCTATCTCTTCCTCCGGGAGGGGAGAGAAACCCAAAGGCATATCTGCTCGATATTGACCTGACAAGCCGACTGCATGTGCCTGCAGGGTGGCGCTGCTGTCGAACGCCTCTGGTGGAGTGGATTAGGGGAACTGCGAAGGCTTCGCGCCATGCTGGTGGACCAGGTGACGAGTCAGCTGGTACCTGCAAAGGGTACACCAGGCTGGAATTTGGCACTCGGACTAGCAGGCGATCAGCACTGAGAGCCATGGGACCCCTTAATACACGTGTGCCATCATCTGAGTGGAAAAAAACCTAGCCCCTTTGAAGGCAAAGTGATCTCCACAGTAGTAGAACAGCCGCTCCTCCACAAAAACAGCCCACATGATCCAAGTGGATCCCATTGTCACAAATGGTACGTTACGGTAACCTCACTGGCTGGGACAGACCTATACACTTAAACCTCGATGTAACTAACTTCAGTGTAATGAAATCCTCGATGCAACAAAGTATTCCAGCTTTCATAACTATGCATCCATGGAACACCATGTATTTTTAGCTTCAATATAGTGAAGCAGATTTTCCTGCACTTTCAATGTAACGAATTTTCATTGCTGGCTGGAAACGAACCTGAGGAAAAATTGTATCACAGGTGTGAGTGGTTGAGCGGAGCCCTGCCAAAGCGCATACTGGAGCATACATGCACTACAAGCGCTGTGCCCAACTTTCACATACAGAGCACATAGGAAGATGCAAATACATGGAACCGGCTTGACGATGGAGGTGCCACTCACGCATTTTTTGCTGCTTGTGCAGGTTATCACCGATGTGGCTACGAAACAGCATGCCACCCAGCTTTGCATGAGCGGAATGTGCACGGCATCGACAGTCTACAGTACAGCGTCCCAAGGCAATGACACTGAGCGCGCGACGTGCGCGGCAGCTCATTTTGACCGGTGCAGCCTTCCGACCTACGAACATTGGGACCACGACGAAGAAAACCGCCTACAAAAGGAGGACATCCCCAGTGCTTTACCGGGGCGTGGAACCGGCGCGACGATGGAGGTGCCACTCACGCATTTTTTGCTGCTTGTGCAGGTTATCACCGATGTGGCTACGAAACAGCATGCCACCCAGCTTTGCATGAACGGAATGTGCACGGCATCGACAGTCTACAGTACAGCGTCCCAAGGCAATGACACTGAGCGCGCGACGTGCGCGGCAGCTGATTTTGACCGGTGCAGCCTTCCGACCTACGAACATTGGGACCACGACGAAGAAAACCGCCTACAAAAGGAGGACATCCCCAGTGCTTTACCGGGGCGTGGAACCGGCGCGACGATGGAGGTGCCACTCACGCATTTTTTGCTGCTTGTGCAGGTTATCACCGATGTGGCTACGAAACAGCATGCCACCCAGCTTTGCATGAACGGAATGTGCACGGCATCGACAGTCTACAGTACAGCGTCCCAAGGCAATGACACTGAGCGCGCGACGTGCGCGGCAGCTGATTTTGACCGGTGCAGCCTTCCGACCTACGAACATTGGGACCACGACGAAGAAAACCGCCTACAAAAGGAGGACATCCCCAGTGCTTTACCGGGGCGTGGAACCGGCGCGACGATGGAGGTGCCACTCACGCATTTTTTGCTGCTTGTGCAGGTTATCACCGATGTGGCTACGAAACAGCATGCCACCCAGCTTTGCATGAACGGAATGTGCACGGCATCGACAGTCTACAGTACAGCGTCCCAAGGCAATGACACTGAGCGCGCGACGTGCGCGGCAGCTGATTTTGACCGGTGCAGCCTTCCAACCTACGAACATTGGGACCACGACGAAGAAAACCGCCTACAAAAGAAGGACATCCCCAGTGCTTTACCGGGGCGTGGAACCGGCGCGACGATGGAGGTGCCACTCACGCATTTTTTGCTGCTTGTGCAGGTTATCACCGATGTGGCTACGAAACAGCATGCCACCCAGCTTTGCATGAACGGAATGTGCACGGCATCGACAGTCTACAGTACAGCGTCCCAAGGCAATGACACTGAGCGCGCGACGTGCGCGGCAGCTGATTTTGACCGGTGCAGCCTTCCGACCTACGAACATTGGGACCACGACGAAGAAAACCGCCTACAAAAGGAGGACATCCCCAGTGCTTTACCGGGGCGTGGAACCGGCGCGACGATGGAGGTGCCACTCACGCATTTTTTGCTGCTTGTGCAGGTTAGTGAACTACCGTACTGCTCGCAGTTCACAGTGTTTTTACTGCCGGTTCCACCCCAAGCCCTCTACAAGTGTATTAGATCTCACTCAAATCCTACGCGCCGTGCGCGATTTAGATTCTTATTGTTGCGGCATTTCTCTTTTTATTTTTTCTTGCTCATTGTATGTGGAGATGTTGAGCTAAATCCAGGGCCAAACTCAGACGTTACGTTGCAGATGATTCTGGATGGCCAAAATGAAATTAAAACAAAAATTGAAATTATCGAGACCAATCAGATAGAACAAAGCTCAGTGTTACAAGCTCTAACCGACAGGATTAATTCTTTGGAATCACGGGTTGCTTCGATTGCCAAAGTTGAGACGGAAATGCAAGCATGTAAAACGACCAGTGAAGCCAACCAAAAAACCTTGAAATTCTTGTTATCGAAAGTTGACGAGCTTGAAAACCGCGGCAGGCGTAAAAACCTAGTTTTTTACGGCATAGAAGATAAGAACCCGCACGAAACTTGGTCCGATTCAGAAGACGCTATAAAGAAAGTGTGCGAAACAAATCTCGGTTTTTCGCTCTCAACAGTGGAAAGGGTTCACAGGATTGGAAAATTCAAGCAGGGGAAAAAACGGCCGATTATAGCTCATTTTTCTTCATTTAAGGAAAAAGAGAGGGTTATGCAAAACGCAAAAAGCTTCAAAGGCACAGGAATGAGCGTGTCCGAGGATTATTCGGAGACATTAAGACGCAAAAGACGGCATCTTTGGGAATTCGCAAAAGGCAGAGCAGACAGCACTGATAAGGTCAAACTCAAGCTAGAGATGCTGCTTATCAATGACACCAAATACATCTACGATGACGCCACTAACGAAGTTGTACCCTTTGAATGACCACATGACGGTACACTCGCGAGGCTTTCGTGTCTGGTGGTGAATTGTCGTAGTGTCAAAAATAAGATTGATGAATTCAGTAGCCTTCTCCATACTGTCAAGCCATCGGTAGTTCTTGGAACTGAATCATGGTTGGCGAGCAATATCGGTGATGGTGAGGTATTTCCAGAATCGTATGCATGCTACCGGAAAGATCGCAATAGCCATGGAGGGGGTGTGTTCATCCTGGTCGACAAAAAAATTCAGTCATCCCAGATAAACATCGATTGCGGATCATGTGAAGCAGTATGGTGTCAGTTGAGGCTCCATAATGGTAAAACCTTATCTATCTGTTCATTTTATCGGCCACCCGGAAGTGCATTTCATCCCCTTATAACACTGACTTCTTTGACTGAATTAGTTACAACTGATTTTTTAGTTATTGGCGGTGACTTCAACTTGCCTAACGTGAACTGGCACCAGCAAGCTAGCATTCCAGCAACCGGGGGGCTTAATGAGGCTCTGGTAAATTTAATGAACCTATTTTCGTTAAACCAAAATGTTCTCAAACCAACTCGAGGGGAGCATATCTTAGATCTATTATTCACAAACGAACCTGAACTAGTTGAGTCAACAATAGTAGTGCCGGGAATTAGCGATCATGAGGCTGTCATATGTGAATTAAATTTAGAAATCGTGAAGGAATATTCTAAAAGTCGTCGTGTCTACAATTATGAAAGGGCCAACATAACGGAAATTAATTTAGCACTAGATAGTTATTATGTTGTGTTTGAAACTATCGCTGAAACTAACGACGTTGCAGAGCTCTGGTCATGCTTTAAAAGAAAAGTTTTCGAGCTCCGTGACCGCTTTGTTCCTTCCTGGACATTAACTCCAAAAAAAAAGAGAAGCAAACCATGGTTCAATGTGTCATTAAAAAGGTTGTTAAAACGAAAGCAGAGAGCTTATAGAGCAGTAAGACAGAATCAATCTACTAATGGATTCCATAAGCTTAAATTACTAACAAATGAGGTAAAATCTGCACTGAAACAGGCGAAGAAAACGTTCTTTGATTCATTTCATATTAAGATCAGCCAAAATCCTAAAGAACTTTGGAAATATACAAAAAGAAACCAAAAGGATAACTTATCTATTCCACCTCTTCTGGAAGCTGGAACAGAAGTCAGTGATGCTGCAGATAAAGCTGAGTGTTTCAATGCATATTTTGCCTCAGTGTTTTCCAAGAAAGCGATAACCACCAGCGGTTCAGCCTCGCCCGTCACGATTACAGCCTCATCCTCAGAAAATCCTTTTTTTAGCTTGAATGGCATCAAGATGCTACTGGACAGGTTGAGCACTGCTAAGGCTCCCGGCCCGGATGGTTTGCCAAATGCGCTTCTTCGGGGGTGCTTAAGTTCAATAGCTCCATTCTTGAAAATAATATTTGAAAAATCACTGGCAGATAGTTCCCTTCCGGATGATTGGAAAGTCGCTTCAGTAGTTCCGATATACAAATCTGGCCCTCGAAACAAAGAGTCAAACTACCGTTCTATTTCACTTACCTCAGTTCCCTGCAAACTTATCGAACATATTCTGTATTCAAGTATTATAAAACATCTTGAAACCCATGGCTTGTTAAACCCCTACCAGCACGGTTTTAGGAAAGAATTGTCGTGCGTCACGCAGCTGACCGAATTCGCCCATGACATTGCCAAAGCCTTAGATGCCAGCACCACTGTCGACTGTATCTTTTTAGACTTTCGTAAAGCTTTTGACACCGTTCCACATGATTTGCTTATACAGAAATTGTACTCTTATAATATTGATTGTCGCATAATTGCCTGGGTAAGTGAATATCTGCACGCGAGACGTCAATTTGTAATGGTTCATGGAGCTGAATCTGATGTTGTTGATGTAACATCAGGCGTCCCTCAGGGTTCCGTCTTGGGACCTCTTCTTTTCTTACTGTACATCAATGATATCACTGAAAATATAGCGTCACACATGAGGATGTTTGCAGACGATTGTGTTCTGTATAAAATTATAACATGTAATGCTGACCGTGATGTCCTTCAAAACGACCTTGACACTGTTCATAAGTGGTGCGAAAAATGGAAAATGAATCTAAACTTGGACAAAACAGTGTGCATGGCGTTTTCGAGGAAACGCACAAAGCTAGTACCCACATATACCATAAATAATGCAAATCTGAAAATAGTTGAAGAATTTAAGTATTTAGGTGTATATTTCACGTCATCGCTCTGCTGGCATCGGCACGTTGGTTATATAGTTGGAAAGGCCTGCAAATCCTTAGGATTTCTCCGCCGAAACACTCGTTCCTTCCCGCAAGCTAACAAAGAACTCCTTTACAAAACTTATGTGCGGTCAGTGTTGGAGTATACTAGCATGGTGTGGGATCCTCCTACCATAGGTGACAAAGAAAAACTTGAGAAAGTTCAGTCCTTGGCGGCTCGATACGTACTTGGTAAGTCATGTAAACGCAACTTCAGTGCAACAATAGCAAAAAAAGTCCTCGTTTGGGAATCGCTAGAACAGCGGAGAACTAAGCAGAGACTCAAACTCTTCTATAACATATACTACTCCCACATTGGCATTCCACGCGAAACATACATTTTCAAACCATATTACGTATCCGCACGCCTTGACCATGATCAAAAAGTATGTGAATACAAGTGTAGGACGGCAGCATACAGCGACTCTTTTTTTCCGAAAACCATTCGTCAATGAAACCGTTTGCCGGCCGTTGTTACTTCCATCTCATCAAATGAATCCTTTTATACCGCTTTGAACAGTGTCACGTCATTTCATAGCTAGACGGTGCGTCGTTATCTGTGCGCTGCTTCTTCGTTTCGTGCGTTCCACTGTGTATACCTGTGTCTTCCTGTCAATGCGCAGTATACCTGCGTGAAATACACGTTTGAAGTTTTTTTTTTTTTTATGTCTACTGCGTTGGTGCTTTCTCCTAAAATGCACGTTTATTGGGTGAACAACACAGTTGACTTTCTTGCACCCCAAATTCTGTACATAGGTGCGCATTGCGTCAATTTTGTTCTTTGCTTACTTTGTGAATGCTTGGGCTGCTGTTTCTCTTTTTTTTGTATTTACCTGCATTTATGTGCTGTGTTACTGTATCAACCCCCCCACTGTAATGCCAAATGGCGCTGTGGGTAAAAGATAAATAAAGATAAATAAATAAATCACAGTGGCAAGCGTACCGCTGGCCACACCATCTGGGGTAGTACGGGCAAGGCTGACATGAGCGTCTGCGTAGCTCTGGCAGCCTGCCAACCCACAGTGCTCACTGTCTTGTCCAAAATCGGCGCCAAATGTAACGCGCTGCCTGTGCTTAAAGGGAGCATGGCACGTTTTTCATGTTTACAGAGGCCCAAAGCTTGGTAAGAGGACTGGAAAGGTCACTGCCGTTGGCACTCTGGTCAGCTGGGAAGCCCATCATGTGCTTCACACTTGACTACCTCGCTTCTCATTCAGACGATGCTGTAAAAGACACTGGCGGAAAAAACAAGCACCAGAGTAGGCCTGATTTCATTGTATTGGTTGGTAATTGGAAGACTCTTTTTGCTCTCGCCGATATGGAGAAAGAAAGGAGTGTAAGGGGAGGGACGATAGGGTGGTGGGGGGGGGTGAAGGGGGGAGGGCAGAGGGCGTGGCATGTTGCAGACTCTTTTTGCTCTCGCCGATATGGAGAAAGAAAGGAGTGTAAGGGGAGGGACGATAGGGTGGTGGGGGGGGGTGAAGGGGGGAGGGCAGAGGGCGTGGCATGTTGCAGACTCTTTTTGCTCTCGCCGATATGGAGAAAGAAAGGAGTGTAAGGGGAGGGACGATAGGGTGGTGGGGGGGGTGAAGGGGGGAGGGCAGAGGGCGTGGCATGTTGCGAGGCTGCTGCCTTTGGCCATGAGGTCGCAGCGGTGGCAGCAGCGGAATGAATGCATCGTCATGTCAGAGGTATGCTCGGGGCACTTGCAAGGAAATGATGATGTCAGCAAAACCAAAACTCAAGACGGGCATGCTGTCCCCGTCACCCATGAGGTGGTTGGTGTGTAGATGTACTGAGGTGGCTCGCGAGCTCACAACACAAGCAAGACGTGCGCAATGCCATTGTTGCTGGCGAAGAAAGAGCAGAAGGACCACTCTAATCGCGGCTTTTCCCGTGAGTAATCCGCAGTGCGTTTCTGGTGGATTCTTAGCTTGCTAGGAGACAAATATCGATGTAGCGAAATTTCAGTATTATGAAGTAAACTGCTGCTTTTATCAATTTTGTTCAGTCGAGGTTTAATTGTACTTCACCTAACAAGCTGTTTGCAGCACTGTGAAGGCTGCTGCAAACTGGGCCAATCAGAACAGAATGCGCTACAAAAAGTGTTCCTCCACGCCCCTCACCTCGCGACTGGTGGCTCCATCCCTGGGAGAGAAAGAGCACCAGTGTCCAGCTGCTGCGTGCGGTAGACTTGGATGACTCAGCAGATGCTATGTTCATGAATGGTGGCGCACCACTTCACAGCAGGCCTCCACAATACTGCTGCAGCGCCACAGCTCTGAGCGCGAGCCCAACAGAAGAGGTCAAGTGCCGGCCCAAACGACAGCCATCATCTACAGCTGCTCGGAGCTTGCCAAACGCCCTTCGTCCTTGGCACGACAGCAGCAGCAATAAATGTGGCCACACTGCATCTCGTAACACTGTGCGCCAAATAACTGGGGACCTGACAGCCCGGATTCCCTCACAACCGGTGCACCGCAGCTGCACCTTCCGAGTTCCTGCCTCGCCATGGACCTACCGCAATATCGGTGGCGTCCAACTGCGCCCCAGGACCCGTCCCGCGTCCCAGGATGCCTCCATCATGTCTAAACTGCACCTCATGCCCCTGATACAAAAATGTGTGATGGGGCTACAAGCCATGTCAAAAGCCATGCCACAAACCAATTCTGTGCTAGCCGTGGTGCAACGCATGCCCCTTGCCACCAGGCCCCAAAACTGGTGCCAGCGTGTGAGCTGCAGCTGATGCTGCCACTTCCCATGATTGTCACTGTGCACTTTGTAGCCCGCATTGATGGATGATGATGGTGAAAAACTTTTATTGGTACAGGGAGGCATGACTGGACCGACTCTTAACGGGCCGGCCTCACAAAGACAAGGCGGAGGTCCCTAGTTCGGGACCCCAGTGGCGTCGGCCGCTGCCCGGGCTCACGCAACCAAGGCCCATTGGGCCTGCAGGTCAGAGCAGCCACCACCACATTTTCCACCACAGATCCGAATGCACGACCTCCACATTGTAGCAAAATATCAAGTGCCAAGCAATGTTGATAAAATAAAAGACGTTCTGGCCCCACTAGAAAGGCCTTGTTTGCAATGTGAACACAGCGAATAAGGCCCCCATAGGGAGGCCAAAACATCTTTAATTTCAACAAGTTTGGTCGTAGCTCGATATTTTCCCGCTGTGAACATTCCTGACCAGAGGGGTTTCTGTTAAACCCTGGATTTCATAAGACGTCCATGTTACATGCAGTACCCTACCAACTTAGCTATTGAGGCAGCTCTCATCAACCACTGTTAAGTGCCAGGAAAGGGGTAAGTGAAGTGGGCAAAGGCAGCTGTGTGAAAACCCTCTTTTGCTACTGGTGGCATCAAGACAAGCAGAACCGAGAGCCTCATTAGGCTATTTTATCCTAATAACCTCCTCATCTCCTTATCCTTGCCTGTAGAAAAACCGATAAGAGAAATCACCAAGTGCAACTAAAGGCGCTGTGTTTGTCCCTACCTTAGTCCTGTCTTTCGTGCGCTGTGCCTTCAGTTTAACAATGTACCGACTAGCCCAAACAAATACCTTAGTGCAACTAAAGGGTCTGATGAGTCACAATTCTTTTCACCAGATGTCGCACAATATTGGCGATGATGTGATTCCTGCATGTCAAGCAAGGTCATCATCATCATCATCAGCCTGACTACACCCACTGCAGGGCAAAGGCCTCTCCCATGTCTCTCCAATTAACCCTGTCCTTTGTCAGTTGCCGCCACTGTATCCCCGCAAACTTTTTAATCTCATCCGCCCACCTAACTTTCTGCCGTCCCCTGCTACGTTTGCCTTCTCTTAGAATCCACTCCGTTACCCTTAAGGACCACCGGTTATCTTGCCTTCACATTACATGCCCTATCCAAGCCCACTTCCTCCTCTTGATTTCAACTAGGATGTCATCAACCCACGTTTGTTCCCTCACCCACTCCGCCCTCTTCTGATCTCTTAACGTTACACCCATCATTTTCCTTTCCACAGCTCGCCACGTTGTTCTTAACTTAAGCTGACCCCTCTTTGTTAGCCTCCACATTTCTGCCCCATAAGTGAGTATCGGTAAGATACAGCTGTTGTATACTTTTCTCTGGAGGGACATTGGCAAACTGCCATTCGCGATCTGAGAGAACCTGCCATATGCGCTCCACCCCTATCCTATTCTTCTAGTTATGTCGCTCTCAGGATCCGGATCAGCTGTGACTACCTGCCCTAAGCAAGCGACCTCACCTGCGCTGGAAGTTCTGTGGACAGAGGTGGCACTTGTGGGGCCGCTCCTTGGTGTGGCGGACCGAGTGGCGGCGGATGGCGCTGGCAAAGCGAGTGACGAAGGGGCAGTACGGGCACTGCACCATGCGACGCAGCTCGAATGTCGCCACAGGCAGCTCTGCGCACAGGCAGGAGGAGAAAGGCACCAGCCACCTGGGCATCAGGCAGGCACTTCCGCTGTCAAGGACACGAGAAGCTTGGACACACACAAAGTAAAAAAATGATGGACTTACTAATCTAAAGTACATGTGACGAAAGTGTGCTAGCACAAGTGCACCTCCATGTTTGACACCAAGGTATACTTTTGTGTGGATTTTCCTCTCTCCACTAAGCCGCTCGCAACCCATTGCCTGTCACCCTCTCCCACTTGTATTTCCACCTGCCAACTGCGGCAGGGGGCAGGTGGAAGATTCAGCCGCAGACATGACGGCTTTTTTGGTTTGGTTTATTGGGGTTTAACGTCCCAAAGCAACTCAGGCTATGAGGGACGCCGTAGTGAAGGGCTCCAGAAATTTTCGACCACCTGGGGTTCTTTTTTGACGTGCACTCACATTGCACAGCACACGGGCCTCTGGAATTTCGCCTCCACTGAAATTCAGCCGCCGCGGCCGGGATCAAACCCGCGTCTTTCGGGTCAGCAGCCGAGCGCCGTAACCACTGAGCCACCGTGGCAGGGTGACGGCTTTTTTGTTAGCAGGGCATCTGGTGCTAGCACACTAAAAACAGTGATCTTCGGTTCGTACAGGATCATTAACAGCATAAATATACGGCCTAGTTGATGTTGGTTCATAGTGGACAACCGCGCTGCTCCAAGGTTCAAGAAGTCTATTAGCACACTGAAATGTTTATGCCAACAGCACAAAACCATGCTCTGTGCTGTCTCTGTTGTTCGTTTCAACTTTTTAGCATGCCACCAGTATTCTTGCAACTTCAAGCAGCATGGTTGTCCACTTTTGGGCCATTACATGAAATGGCAGCAGTCACGAAGTAAATAACAAAACACAGGGATGGTTGAAATATCAAAAGAGCAACAGTGCCTAAGAGCACTTCACAAGCTCACACTGCGTGCTGGGCTTGTGATGCAACCTGCATGATGAGATCCCATACAGTTGCGGATGTTTGCGCCTGCTACAAACAGGATTGGGTGAGGGTGCCATTGGGTATGTGGGGGCTAACACCCTGAAGGTGCATGCAGTTGAAGGGCACCATGGTGGAAGGCTTAGAGTTAACCTGAACGATGTGAGGTTGTTCAGTGGGCCCCGATATTGTGCACAGCAAACGGGCATTTGCACTTAACCCTCATCGATATATAGCCAAAGTGGCCATGAAGGAAAGTACACTGATTTTCAGTAGCACTTCCCTAGAAATACAACAGAAATTTCTGGCCTTAACACTTCTATTGATGCTCATCACACAACCTATTTCAAAAACTTACTTCATTTTCAAAGTGGAGAAAGTGCAGAGACGCGTGAGCGTTGTATACACAATAAATACAGAAATACTGACTCTCCGTTTGGTCTAATGGTAGCCAATCAAATACAGCCCCTCCACATCAGATGCAAAATTTCTCGATCGATCTTTGTTGATTCACTGGTAAATAAAAAATTTGGAATTTCACTAGAACCTTGTCACGCACTGTGTAACTCAAAAAATCAGACAAACATAATTACACTTGTCCCCTACTTTGCAAGGACAAACCAATTTAAATATTCATATTTCCCGCACACTACAACAGACTGGATTTCATTACCTCAAGGGGTGTTCAAAAATGAAAATTTTGGAAATGCACTTCAAAACATCCTGTAAATACTGTTTTTGTATTTCATGTTTCTGGTAATCTGTTTATTCCCAGTTTTATATTGTAACCATCGTGCGTATTGTTTGCATTGTATTGAACTGTATTATTTGGCGTTACGAGTATTGAGTCTTCCTAGTTTTTTCCCATCCTGCCTGGACCGTATGAGGCCTGCAGTATTGTGTAAATAAATAAAACATATATGCACAGCTATGTGCTCATATTTACAGCTACAGTTATAAGCAATGAAGGACAAGAGACCATACATGCAAGGGTCCAGGGCAAGTATGAGCATTTCTCCTCAAGGCCATTCCTTTCAAGTGTTCTGATCTCCTGCCGACAGAGAACCTAAACCAACTATAGCTGTTGCATGCCTAGACCTTAATTCTTCATTAAAATGGGCTAATGGGCACATAATCTGCATCCTTCCTGGTAAGCACTGCTTCGATTAATGCAAATTATAGTTTAAATGGCCAACTTCTACCATGCAGGATATCTGGAAAGTACTGTGTAAATGTAATGCCCTCAGACCTTCACCTCAAAGTATGCAAGATAACCAAAGGCGTGGGCCATACTTGAAAAAATTGCATAGTCTTTTACGTTGCCAATGTCATTTTTTTAAGAGGGAACAATGAAAAACTGTGGAGATGCTTAGGGTCACCTAAACAGTGGAATGCAATAGCAACAGATTTCACATTCGTTGCAGTTTCTGTTATAACTTTCGTGTGTGTTTACACCAGTTTCTCAGCAATCTCTGGTCCATCAACTGCATTATTCAGAATGCTAGCTGCAGTAGCACATATCCGCTATGCTGCGACGGTGCCGACATTTGCATATATATATTTTTACTTCTGACTTTGATTCTCCACCTTGGTTGCTGTCTGGAAACTAGGTTGCTCACAACCCGGTGGGCAGGTTGCGATGATGTCACAGGGTCATGTGACCTCTCTCGACCAATCATTAATGTAATTACCACCCGCCAGCCACGGGGGGCAGGTTGCTCACGATCTGGTGAGCGGGTTGCCAACTGCCATGGTGGGTAGGTTGCAATGTTGTCACAAGGTCACATGACCACTCTCTAGCAGTCAACGAATTTCATCTCGGCAAGCTTTTTGTGCGATGACAACTCTAATGCTGTTGCATTAACAAAGAAGTGCATGACACAGCCAAGCGCAGCAAAGCCACCACGCCTCCTCGCAGCCACCACTGCCATTAAGCTGCCGCACCTCTGCTTTACGTAAAAAACCGGCTTCTCCGAACAGCTCACAAGTCTGGTGCTTGAACTTTTGCAAAGAGCAGCGACAAAAAATTTCACAAAGTTCCAAACATAACACCAGGTATTCTGATGATGCTGATCCATGGAAAAACTCGTGTTACATTCAAGCAAATGTTACATTCGTGCGTGTTACGTTCAAAGCAGTCAGATGTGCTGGAAAATGCAACCTGATTTATATAGGGATCCTACTTGAAAGGATACCCTCGTCTTTCTCATTGTCATTTTGTGCAATGTTCAAAATGCAAATGCAAAATGCAAAATGCAAAATGCAAATGCAAGCTTAACCTAATCTCCCCTTGTTTCGCAAACGTAGTAACGAAGTCATGCAGCCACACTAAAATAAAAATACCATAAAATTGCCCATCCTCTGCCCACTTCCAGGAGCACAAAGAGATCTGGGAGCTGCTGAAAATACACTTCAACACTGCAAGGCTAGAACTTGAGAGAGCAGCCAACCAGAAGAGTTCCACGGGCTCTTAAGCCACACACAGAAAAATGCATATATCACAGAAACAGCAAAAAAAAAAAGTGCTGTCAAGTCGGGAGATATGATACATGTGACTATACACAGCACAGTCTTGAAATGACAGGACAGGCAAAAGCAGAAACTGCAGAGGCATCTGTGTACTTCTTGCATGCTTCTTTGGAGAAGAAGCGTCTCCTGCCTGTGCTTGGCTGCAGATGGCAAAAGGCTCTGTAAGAAAACAATAACAATAATAAAGACAATAAAAGTACACATTATAAGTAAAACTCTGGCTAGTTGGTTCATGCTTGAAGATGTAATGAAGACAGCGCAATGAACGAGGACAAAAGTAGCACACACACGACAGGACCAGTGCCACTCGGACTCTTTGCATACGTGCCTGATGTGTGTTCATTACACACACACATTTTAATAGCTAAAGTCAGGCCCAACAACAAAATACGCACCATGTCAGTTATCAGCTTTGATAGTCAGGGACTGGACAGGTTCCAAACAAGCATTGCATTTTAAAGGAGTGCAAATGCCGAAATTTCCAGGCTGTATTATTGCTCTGGAATGATGCGTACGGCATAAGTAAACATGGATCACCATGCAGAATTCATCAGTGCTCAATAAACAATTTGGATTTTTTTTTTTTTTTTCAGTGTCAGTTGCCAGACAATGGTTGACGTCACATGTATGAGATCACGTGAGGCACATGAAAACTGAAATATAACCGCTGCTTTGCTGTTTTAATTCACTGAAACCCTTAGGCTAAAATGCTCCAGAAGCTAGAATGGCACCAAGTGAACAAAGAGCTTTATATTGCAGTTTTTCAAAGCCTTACGTGATCTAGTGCTCATTTGTGACACCGAAACCGTCTTTAGACTGCTGAAACCGAAACTCATCGAAGAGTAAATTCAATTAGGAGCAAAGTACCGAACATACACGAACTTCATGTGGTGATTCATGTTTATTAATGTCTTACGCATCATTTGAAAGCAAAAACACACTGCAAATTTCGTGTCTGTACCCTTTTAAGTGGCTTCAGCATACAGCAATGCACTGCTAACAGTTTCATGGCACTTCCTTGTAAGACATTGTTCAGATCGCTGGCTGAGCATCTATACCTTGGAGCATAGCATCTTGAACATTACAGTGGGAAAATCAAGAAGCTTAAGTTTAGTTAGCATGCCAAACTAAACAGCTGCGGGTTAACTTCAGTCAGCGGAGGTGATGAAAAACAGGAGCAGTCAGCATACCAGTGATGGTAAGGCGCTCACAAACGAACAGTTACAGCAAGAAAAGAAAAACGGTCAACCCATATAAGAACTACCTTGAATGAAACGTGTTTCATTTGCCCTGATATCTAAACCAAATCAGATAGCGACTGGTAGCAAGAACACTGTGCTTTCCCATAACTGTCCACTGGACAACCCCAATCCGCCGCGCCAACCAGCCCAAGCTGCTGTAATAGTGAACTACGATTCATTGTCACAACCCAAGCAACGCTAGTAGGAGGAGCAGACTAGACTCTGGCTGGGAAGCCAGATGGAGGCTTGGTACCTGCCAAAGGAAGGGTGCTCGCCGCCATGGCCGCATTTAGAATTCGCTGCAGGGGACACAGTTCAAAGGCAGCAGTTGTGGTCAATCTTGCAGACTGTGGCACTACTGATTGCCTGCCAGTTGAAAAGGCTGCACTTACATTGCACCATCTCGTACAATAAAGCACCATAAAACAACACACACGCAGAACAACTTGTGAGAGCAGATGATGTCTGAAGGGTGCTAGCTGGTTAGTTTCACACAAAAGAGCATGAAGTGAACATATTGTGAGAACTGCGGACAGCGTGCAACACCTTCTGTGAATTTCATAGTTCAAAAAGCGCTGCTTACTATTAAACACTTGTGGCCAGTTTTCTGAATGTTGCTGAAGCATGTGGTGCACAGGAGCTTAAGAAAAAGTGAGAGAAACTGCTGTTAAAGCTTCCGAGCAACTCAGACCAGTCGAACTGGCCGCCACAGATGACGAGGGAGCAGTTTTCACACATCTCCAAGTTTTGGACAAGACAATGCACTATTTATTCTGGCAACAAAAGGCTATGGGCAGTTTCGCAAAGCACACCAAGAGATGATGCACATCCCTCTCTTGTTGTTTCACACCATACCACAAACCAGAACGCAGAAAAGCAGCCCAAAAAGAAACTAGATTGGTTTAGTTTATGGGGTTTAACATCCCAATGCGACTCAGGCCATGAAAGACGCCACAGTGAAGAGCTTTGGATAATTTCGACCACCTTAGGTTCTTTAATGTGCACTGACATAATGAAGTACACAGACCTCTAGCATTCGCCTTCATCGAATTTCGACCACCTTAGGTTCTTTAATGTGCACTGACATAATGCAGTACACAGACCTCTAGCATTCGCCTTCATCGAATTTCGACCACCTTAGGTTCTTTAATGTGCACTGACATAATGCAGTACACAGACCTCTAGCATTCGCCTCTATCAAAATGAGACCACCATGGACAAGATTAAACCTGCGCCTTTCAGGTCAGCATCTGAGCCCCATAACAAGTAAGCCACTGTGGCGGCCCAAAAAGAAGAGCGAAATCTTTGCTGCATTGAACAGGAAGGCCATTGATCACATTTCAGCACACACACATGCATGCACAGACAGATCTCCACGGCTATCAATGCCCATCAATCACTAAAATGCTATTGGACGTAACTGGGAAAAAAAGAAGGGGGGGGGGGGGAATATTCTCCACAGTACGCCTACATCTGTACATGCACACATTAAAGAAAAAAAATGACACACTGATAATGACAGATGCCCACATGATCATGGAAGAATAAAATGCTTCACTACTGGACATCCCAGCTTGTTCTTAGAAAGCTAGATCCAGTCTCAAGTCTGTTAGTGAGAATATTTGTGCACTTTGTTAAGATTATTCAAACTACCATGAAGCTTAAGTCTTGCTTGCAGTATACACGATGACAAACTTGTGTCTTTTGGCGTTCAACCCCAGCACAACATTTATTTTAGGGATACCGTACAAGAGAACCTAAGGTTAGATTTCAGTAGCGTGATCTTATAAGTTTTTGAAAACAACTGTGCGATTGTTCTGGCAACGACTATTTACTGGCTCTGCTTTGATCCAACATGACAAAAAACGAAAAATGCACACTCCAATCTTTTTGTACTCAATGCCCATGAGTACCAAAGGCTGAATTGTTCACCAAATACAAGGTAGACTGTAGTGGCTGCGACACCTTAGCATTCAAATAGGTTTAGGTTTATAGGGGTTTAAATGCCCCAAAGTGACTCAGGCTATGAGGGACGCCATCTGAAAAGCTCCCGAAATTTCAACCACTTGGTTTTTTTCTTTATTTACATAAACAAGAAAGGAGAGGCAGCTTTAACGTGCACTGACACTGCAGAATATCCAGGCCTCTAGCATTCTGCCTCCAATGAAACCCGACCGCTGTGGCCGGGATCCAACCCACGCCCTTCGGGCCAGCAGCCGAGCGCCATAACCACTGAGCCACCGCGGCGGCTCATAGCTGGTGTCTGAAGCCTACAGCACAAGAGCAGCAAAAAGTTCATGGGTTGCCAGTCAGTGTCCCTGCTTCCATCGGACAGCGTGTTCCTTTACCAGTCACAGCATTAATACAGAGAGAGAGAGAGAAATATGTCCCCATTAGGCTATTTGGTCTCTGCCCTAACCTGGCCAACGCTGCCTAAAACAGTGTTAGTCACCACTGTAATTGTGTTGACACCCATGGTGACGCTCTGGTTCAGCTTTTAAAAAGGTGGTTCACAATACATCTGTGACAATGCAGCATGGTATCACAGGAATGAATAAACCGGTGCACCAACTTGAAAAAACTGAGATCAAACAACTTTGCTTGTCTTTATTACCAATGAATATGTGAAGTTCCAGACATTACAAGCAGAAGTGTCTGACCGTGAATAATGATTTTTCACAAGATCATCAAAAGGTCAGTGCATGACCATTCCTCATTAGTTCCTACCCTAGGCACTGCTTTTCCATACCACCTTTGGACAGCGACACCATGCAAACTCCCTTAACCACTAAGTAAAAAAATGGTTTTCCGGTTTGCACTGAAATGGGCTTTAATGTATCCTAATTAAAACTGTCACAAGTTGGCTGCACCTCCTTCGATACTGTTCCACGGGTTTAGGACTAACGACGGGTTTCTCCACTAACGCATTATGCTTCTGCACAAGTGTAAGACCTAGGACCACTAGCGCCAGCTTGAGATGAAAATTAAAGTCACCACGTCTTCACACTGGTACACAACCCACGATGTGCTCTCATGAAAGGGCAGTTATTGCATGGCTTACCACACAATGCATGCAAGGAAATCAAAGCTAGTTTTGCACTTGATGCCGGCAAGAGTTTTAGCCAGTGTTGACCTCTCCTTATTTTCGTCCTTGAAAGAATTTAACTGCCGAGATGGACATTTCAACTCTCTCAAATGAAACTGTTTCCCCTGCTAGGCTGACTACAGCAATGGCATACAAACATCAAAGCCACCACCTTTAGCAAAAGTTCCCAGGCTGCACAGTGGAGCCCTGATAACACCCCTGGCAATTCAAAATTTCGAACAGCTGAACGGGAAAGTTCTCCTCACCGTCCAGAAATACGCAGTGCTGGGGACACCACAGCAGCCCAGAAGTACAGTAGAACCTCATTAAAATGTAATTCATATGCTCACAGTTATGAGCGATAAAGGTGTCCCACACAGCTATGCTGTTTTCCTTGGTAAGTGTGCTTGTAATTTTGTCAGATTCTACCCGCATGACACGTTTACTGAACAATAAAAGGCCCACTAGCACATGAGAGGCCAAGCCCCACGGTAACAGACACGGAGAGGCTGAGAGAGTAGCTTCTCTGTAGCGTACGAGTGCAACAAGCATCCAAAAGCAACAACGCTAACAACAAATAGGTCCCTGCTGCTTTTACCCTTGCCACCATCGGACTGAATGTGGTCCGCACTAAGGACAACACAAGTAAACACAGAAGCCACAAGCAGGAAAAAGAGCATCTCAGAGCTTGTACCAATAAGCGCCGATGACCAACCTTTTTAGTAAGTGAAAGCGTCAACAGCTGCCTACATGCTTCATCCTCGAGTAGCATTTCTCAGAATCTGAAGCGGTTTTGGAAGATACATTTCCCCATATCGTATGGTTAATATTTTCCTGTGGTTAAAAAAATATCAATAAGGTTCTATTGTAATCCTGGTGGCCAAGAATCATTTATAGAAGAATAGCCAATATACTGAGCACTCCACTTTCTATACTGATTAATGAATGTCACTTGAAACCACACTATATCCAAACCAAACTTGATTTCCATCTTCTCTCTGCACTAAAAGGAATGATTCTGCGCTGAATGAGCTGGCGCACAAGACCAACGACAATGCACCATCTGATGAGGTAGTAAAACATTTGTACTGTGCGACAGAAGCCTTGGATAAGCACATAGTAAAATGTCCGAGAGCCAACTGTAACACGGAATGTATTCATCACATCTGCGTAGAGTACACACTGCCCACAAAACAAACTGCAAGTGTACAAAGTATGACAAAACGATCAAAGAGCATGTATGCTTCTAACAGCTGCTAAACAGAGAAGTACAAACCCATTCTTGAGGAGGTTAAACCTAAATAGAAAACCTGAGACCCCACACAAGCATTAAAAAAAAAAAAAGGGAACACAGATTTTGAGGGTGACGGCTTTTTACACGATGCTCTGGTTATGTTCCTTGGGACAAAACAATAAGTAGATATAGACACACACACACACACAAAAAAAAATGTGTGGGGATAGTACAGCGTACGCTCCCCGAACTAGTACAACAATTTCAATGCACACATACCTTAGGGTCAAAGTAGTGACTGAGCTTCTCAGGCTCTTCCAAACAATAAAACCTGGCACAGTGTCTTTTCACAAAAAAGGACCACACTTATCATCGCCTAATGTGAACATTCTGTTGGGTTAAAGAAATATGATCAGGAGCCAACCATCCAGGGTTCAGAACATCAGACGAAGTTGACTTCAGCCCAAGTACAAATAAAGACCTCTCTGCCAGGACATATAATTATGAAGGGTGGCATCAGAATACTGCATAATGCTGTGAATCACTGCACCAAGCTTCGACACACACATCAACTTTCTTCGTTGAATTTTGGCCATCTGCACGGACGCCCGCAGAGTTGCTTTGCTTGGCGGCTCTGGCAAAGAGACACCAAGCCTATCATTCACATCACTGAGGCAGGGAGAAGACATTCACAGAATCAACGATTCTCTCGCCAAAGCGGAGACGAAACTAAGAGCTGCAGACAGCTGCCTGCTGCGTCGACCCAGGCTTTCAGGAATGACTTGGCACTTAGACAATGACTCCATGAGGCTGAGCTCGACGCTTGGTTCTGCTCCACTCTCTACCCATGGATTTTGGCTTTGAACCGGTGACAATGCAAGGCCAACTTCCGGTTTGACCTCGGACAAGCCGCAGCTGCCTGCCAGAATTCTGTTGTCACCCAGTGGATCGGAGAACTTGTCACACACTGCTACTGGCTGCGCTCCGCACAGGTGGCTGTCAGGAAGCAGATTCTCACCTTCCACCGACAAAGACTCGGCACTGAGCCCACCTTCCACTTCCACTTCAGAAGCCGGTGAGGTGTTTTTGGACGATGAATTCTCCACGGTCAAAAGCAGACCCACGGGCTGATCTCCGGGCAGCAGTGACGTGGGTGGCGGTGATGCAGACACCATGTGGGCCTTGTTTCCCTGCCTCGAAGATGCAGTAGTGGTGGCTTTAGCAGCAGCCGCCACCCTCTGTCGCAGTCGCCGCTTCTGTTCAGCCTTCCTATGATTTATTTCCACGTGGCTGCCGCAGATGGGCCCCGGATGGTCCTTCAAGTGCGCTTCGAGCAAGTACGGCCGTGTGAATGCGTTTGGGCAGAGGTGGCACTCGAAGGGCTGCTCGCCTGTGTGGCGCCGCATGTGCCGCTCCAGGGCGTTGTGGCGAGCGAAGCCACGGTTGCACACCTCGCAGCGGTGTGGGCGGTCGCCGCTGTGGGCACGCTCATGCTGCAGGAGCTCGCTGCGGCCAGAAAAATCGGCCGGGCACAAGTGGCACTGGAAGGGCCGCTCGCCAGTGTGGCGTCGAAGGTGGTTCACGAGGTCGCTGCGGAAGTAGAAGGCCTGGGGGCACCGGTCACACTGCATGGTGCGCACACCCTCGTGCCGGTGTAGGTGGTCCACGAGTGTTTGCCTGCGAGAGAGCGGGCCACAAGAGGAAATGAAGGCGATCAGGTATCACCAGTAAGAGTTAATCGAAGGCGACTTTCGTGATGAATTTTAATCTGTTTGCATCTATATTTGCTTGAGACCTAATGGTGCACTGTGGAATTCATTATCATCATCATCAGCCTGACTACGCCCACTGCACGGCAATGGCCCCACCCATATCTCTAATTAACCCTGTCCTTCGCCAGTTGCGGCCACAGGGTCACCACAAACTTCTTAATCTCATTCGCCCACCTAACTTTCTGCCGTCCCCTGCTACGCTTGCGTTCTCTGGGAATCCACTCCGTTACCCTTAAGGACCAGCGGTTATCTTGCCTTCGCATTACATGCCCTGCCCAAGCCCACTTCTTCCTCTTGATTTCAACTAGGATACCATTAACGCACATTTGTTCCCATACACACTCCACCACTTACCTTGGAGTATGTATAGGCATCTTAATTATGCATATGCGAATTCCACAACAGCCCCGCCCATTGTGGAATTTGCATATGCATAATTGAGATGCCTATACATACTCCAAGGTAAATGCAAAGGCAGTAATCAGATTCACTTTTTTTCATTAGCATTACCTTAGGTAAACTTTTGGTAACAGTGGTGCAAGATTTTTGACTGCACCGTGAAGCTGATTCTCCCACTGCCGATGGCTGTGTTATTTTCGTTGTCACCGCCAATTTGTCTTCTCTGTCTACTTATGGCTTTCCAAGTCATTTTTGTTCTTTGCGATGCATTTCTAATTAATTTGTTTCCTTTTTATCCCCCTGCTGTGGTCTAGCAATAAGACTAGCAGTGTAGTAAATAAATAAATAAATAAATAAAATTTCTTTCCCAATCCTATTTCTTATGTTCCTTATGCACTAAGCACTCGTATGCTTTGCACAACAGAGCCTGCAACACGAAGCACAGCCTCCAAAGTGCGCAACGGCTGGGCAGACAGCAACTGCCCGAATGCAGGATGTTGCTCCTCAGCTTTCCTCTGTAGCTGCACGGCTGCAGAATGGCATGGTTCCGGGCTATACCTCACCTCACAAGCCGTTTGCAGCACTGTGAAAGGTTAAGAAATTTGCGGGAATATGGTGGCCGCGGCTGGCGAAGGACAGGGTTAATTGGAGAGACATGGGAGAGGCCCTTGCCCTGCAGTGGGCGTAGTCAGGCTGATGATGATGATGAAAAGGTAGAGCAGTCTCATCCAATCAGGGCCAAGAAATAGAACAAATTAGTCCTTCAAACATTTTAGCAGTGTTGTAACCAGTTTTCAAACAATTATTGTAGTAAAAGAAAAGTACCGTATTTACTCAAATGTAACGCGAGTTTTTTCCAAGATTTATTCCGCTTAAAGTCTACCCTCGCGTTATAATCGAATACTGCACTTCGAATGGCCTAAAGCAGTGCCGCGGTGCAGCCATTTCGAAGCTATCAGCTCGGTTTCGGTTTCCGCAGTTTTGCTATCTTATGTTGGCAACATGGGTACCAGGGAAGCCAAATTAGGCCAAATCCCCATCCATCCAAAGCCAAAGCGTTCTTTGTGTTCGTTAAAAATCTTGCGCTCAACGCGTGGTGTTCTTGTGGCGTCTTTCGCGGTGTTGATTCAGTCAATTCAGTGCACACGATGGCAACGCGTCGTGCTGAGTACAACGCTCGTTTTAAGAGAAAAGCGATTTTGTTAGCTGAAGAGCTCGGGAATTCTGCTGCAGCTCGAATACTTGATCTCAACGAGTCAACCATCCGCGGGTGGCGGCTGCAATGGGAGGGGCTCTTTAAATGTGAGCCCGACCGCAAAGGATTTCGTGGGCCTCGCCACGGCCATCACGTCGAGCTGGAAAAAAAAGTGGCGGACTTTGTTATCGAGCAGCGCAACCGTCTCATGGGGGTCAGTGTCGAGCTGATCCGTTGGAAGGCTAGAGACGTTGCTCGGGAGATGGGTATACCCTCGGATGGGTATACCCTCGAGAACTCCGAGTCCGAAAGCGAGGAAGATGAATAAACATGTTGGCCACGATGTTCATTAAAGGTACTTTGTTTTGCGTCTGTAAGCCTCGCGTTATATTCGTGGTTTTATTTTTTTCCCACTGGGCAGCATGTAAAGTCACCCCTCGCGTTACATTCGCGGTCGCGTTACATTCGAGTAAATACGGTAGTTCAGGATGGAGTTTTGAAAGCGCAGCGAGCGTTTCATTCACGGGTTAATCTAGCGCAGAAAGTTCTATATGAACTGGACACTGTGAAGACATGCTGCAAAGTGGCGCGCCGCCATTTGTAAACACGGCCTCCGCCGAGTCAGCTCAGTATCCTGTGTGCAACAGCTGGAGACTGGTGCTTTTTTCTTCTCAGAGATGGAGCCACCATTCATGGGGTGAGGGGTGCAAAGGAACATGTTTTGCAGCACATGCTGTTCTGATTGGCACAGATCACCACAGTCTCCACAACACTGCAAACAACCTGTGAGATGGACCAGCTCGAACTTTAGAAGTCGTACATAGACAGTCAAACTGGATACATCGCTGACTGTCGACTTTCATGAAGACAGGATAAAACCAAGCAGAATATAGAGTGAGCAGTGGTGACGGCAGACTTTGTGCATGACAAAAATGCGTTTTGTTTTGTCAGAAGTTTATTTAAAAGTAACCCCCTCCCCCCCCCCCCCCCCCCCCCGCCAAAAAAAAAAAGATGTGAGCATGCCGGGTGCATACAAATATAAGTGTTACATGTAAACATCCAACTACCTGTTACGTGGAATCATCCCCTTGTCTTTCAGTGAGAGGATGACTGAAAATACAGCATTTATTGCACTATGCATGAAGTGAGCTGAAGAGTGAGGAAATGAAACAAGCTCCCATTATCCTACTTGAAAATGGCATTGGTCTAGTTTTCAGCATTCACCGTCTCTTTTTCTCGACATCTTCCGCAGCAATCGATATATCTATTTTTTTTCTGATCTTTGCTTTCCCTCTAGCTCCCAACAAAAAAAGTGCCCAGTCTGATAACTATGTGTGTGCGTCATTCTCTGGCGACCTCCGCAGCACAGCTATAACCAACTCTATGAGCGAGTGCACCACGTGCCTTTCCGTCCGCTACAGGCAATGCACACACAGCATCAATATCTTGCCATCTCTGCGCTACACTAACAGATGCCGCGATGCTGCATAAGATGAAAATTTCGTACCAAAATTTTAGGCCCAAGTCAAGCAGAGGGTGTACTCGGTGCCTACGCACCTTTTCGCCTGCAGGAGGCAACGCGCTGCATGTGACAAGTGCACAGTGGTGACATCCAGCCATGCCAGGTCTCTGCGCCATGCGCGGGCAGGAGTCAAGTTCCTCCCTTTTTCCCTGCCAGCAAGAAAGCTTGCTCTTCCCGAGCGACCCACCATTAACATAACTGCCACCTGCCATGGCGGGCAGGTTGTGATTACGCCGGAAGGTCACATGACCTGGGTGGCCCACCTGCCTCCTAGGTTGCTCTCTGGGGACCACACGCCAGAGTCATGCTCGTGATGCTTCGCTCCCAATGCCAACACCGGATTTTCTAGGCAATGGGCATTTTAATGCTGCCGCTTTAAAATTATTTCTTCTGAGCCATTTTTTTTTACCTGAGGTACTAAACAATGGATAATTAAAACTAATTATCTTAGGAACGAACAAATTAACAGAACAAACGACTTAAGATTTGAAATCGCCATAAAAACACAGTAAGGCGATAAGTCCGTTAAGGTAGGAGAAAAAACAAGGAAAACAGTTTAGAGAGAGACGCGGGTCTTTAAATAAAAATTTTTATTATAAGAGATATCATAACGAAACATGTGCATATGTATTTTTTCCAACCTGTTTTCAAAAATATAATTAGATATAGTTATTATATTGCTGGCATAGTGGCATAGCTGGCCATGTGGCCCATTAGTGCCGCATGCATGAATTCTGCCATCACGACTACGGGCGCATGCCTGCGTACGACGTCCCATTGCCTTCCGCACCTGTCTCTTCTCCTCTCCCTCAGAATCCCTGTGTCTTGCTCAGACTCCTACAACCACAACCACCGGTTGCTATCTCCTATGCTCTGCCGGTCACCCCCCCTTCAAAAGGCGCTGCAGTTCCAAAAGCAAAAACTACGCCATCAACAACTGTCACAAGCCCTATTATTAGCTCTCCTCTGAACGTTATTGAAGTGCTGGTTGAAGGGGTTCCTGTTGATGCGCCGAGTCCGTCATTAGTCGCTGCTTGCGCTGCAAACTCAAATAAGTGATGACGCAACTTCCTGATATTTCACTTCGCACCGCCAGCGCTGACCCCATTTGACCTCTGGCAGCGTGCACTCCCTCCCTAGTCATCCAAGGCCTCTCCTACACCACTGAATTCACCATTCTCGCCCGCTCCTCTCACATCTTCCTCAGGTGGGACTTTCTGTCCACGCATCACGGCATCATCGAAGTATCACCACTGTGTGATGCTTTTCTGGACACCTCCCTTGTTCCCACCCCACACGTTCTCGCCGCTAACGACACCGACATGCCAGCTTTCTCTTCTATTCTTGTGCCACTGACTTGTGCTACACTGACGCTACTGTCCTTTATTAACACTCTCCCCTTTGCGCTCACTGCAAATCTATCCTGCTTCCACATGCTCTGCTCACAATTTCAGGTGGTTGTAGTGCCCCGTATGTCGCAAACCCATTGCATTTCCCCACCAATTTCCTTTGGGGAGAATCGCTTGGCACTGTTGATGTCGTAGATCTCGACGATGCTTCACCTGTCCTTCATGATCCTGACACGCACAACATCAACGTCACAACATCACTCTTCCCATTGAAGTCCCGGACTCGACCCTAGCTGATGTGTTCACCTGTTCCATTGATGCCGCTCTACAAACTATACAACGCGCCCAGCTCACCGCCTTGCTTCAGCGATCCCGCGCGTCCTTCAATATACAATTAGCTCTTATCAAGCAATGTTGGGCCATGCAACAGCAGTTTGCCACCATATCGACACTGGAACCAAAGGTCCCTTCCGCTAGCACCCATACTGCGTCTCCTCCGCTGAAAGCCGCATCATTGATGAACAGGTGAACCCTGTCACCTCTGGTTTTTTCAAGAGTGAAATAAATGCAGTGCTCACACAGTCCCTTTCTTTTTCTGTCAATGACAACTGCCTAAGCATTCTGGGTTTTTTTGCGCAAAAGACACGACACAAAAGAAACGATGTAGACAGGACAAGCGCTTACTAACAACTCAGGTGTTTATTGACGGAACATTTGCTTAAATACAGCAGCTGCTCTTATCAAACATGAAGAGGGAAAGAAGAGACTTCGCATACATATATATCAGATCAGCACAGCTGTGCTGATCTGATATATATGTATGCGAAGTCTCTTCTTTCCCTCTTCATGTTTGATAAGAGCAGCTGCTGTATTTAAGCAAATGTTCCGTCAATAAACACCTGAGTTGTTAGTAAGCGCTTGTCCTGTCTACATCGTTTCTTTTGTGTCGTGTCTTTTGCGCAAAAAAACCCAGAATGCTTAGGCACCAACTAGCCTGCAAAAACATACTCGCAAGACAACTGCCTCTCGATAATGTCTCAAGCAAGCCTGTCATTTTTCGTTTGAAGGATGGTGGTAATGTCTAAGCAGGCAGAGCACTGGTGCTTGCACTGTGAGGCCATTTGGTTAGTTTCCCGCAGGACTCAATGTAAAAAGAACCCCCTTAAGAGGCAAGTAAGTCTTGAAATGCTAAACAATGAGAAAATTTCAATTTTTCAAAACTGGCACACCCAGATTCAATATACTCAAGTGCCTTCCTACAAAGTTTCGATGTCTAATTCGACCTCCAGCAGCTAATTATATAGCCGCTGCACAAAGCTTGGCAAGGTCTGGGAGTACACCATCCTTGGACACGATTTGGCCTAAGATAGTCAGCTGACGGGCGCCAAAGCGACTCTTCAAGTTCAGCTGCAGGCCAATGTCACTGAGACAGTGAAGAACACTCTCCAGACGTAGAAGATGCGATGAAAAGTCCTGGGAGAAGATAACAACACGATCCAAGTAGCAGAGGCATGTCTGCCATTTCAGCCCACGGAGGATGTTGTTCATCATACGCTCAGTGGCAGGCACGTTGCGCAGACTGAAGGGACTCAATTCGTACAGCCCATCAGGCATGATGAAAGCTGTCTTCGGGTGATCAGCTCCAGCCATCGGCACCTGCCAGTACCCAGAGCGCAGATCCAACGAAGAGAAGTACTCCGCTCCCTGCAGGCAATCCAGCGCGTCATTGATACGGGGCAGGGGGTAGACGTCCTTCCGAGTAATTTTGTTTAGCCGGCGGTAGTCTACGCAGAATCTAATGGAGCCGTCTTTTTTCTTGACGAGCACGACCTGAGAAGCCTACGGGCTGTGAGAGGGCTGGATCACTCCCAATGTAGCATATCGTTCACCTGTTCATCAATGACGCGGCGCTAGTGGAGGAGACATGGTAGGGGCGCTGGCGCAAGAGTTGACGGGTTCCAATGTCAATACGATGGTGAACCACTGTTTCACGACCAAACATTGCTTGGTGAGAGTCCAAGGACACGTAGAACTGCTGAAGCAAGGCAATGAGCTGGGCGCGCTGGAGAGGTGGTAGAGCGGCATCGACGGAATGGGAAAACAGATTGGGTGAGGCCGGGTGGCAATCTCGATGGAAGGAGTGAGGGCGTTGATGTCATGTGCGTCAGGGTCATCAAGGACAAAAGAAGCGTTGTCAAGATCGATGAAAACCGTGCCAAGTGATTCTCCACAAAGTAAAGTGGTGGAGAAAGACAACAGGTTCGCAACATACAGGAAACTACCACCACCACAAATTGTGAGCATGGCATGCGGGAGCAGGACAGATTAGAGGTGTGCACAAAGGGGAGAGGACAGTAGTATCAGAGAGTGCAGCACAAGTAAGTGAAGAGAAAGCCGGGACATCGATGTCGTCAGCGGCAAGGATATGCACGGTGGTAAAAAGGGGAGGCGTCCAGAAGAGCATCACACAGTGGCGACAAATCAAGTTGAGCACGTTCGCGTCGATGGCATAATGCGCAGAAAGTCCCACGCGAGAATGGTGCTGGAGAGGCTTTGGATGATGAGGCGGGCAGTGCACGCTGCAAGAGGTCGAATGGGGTCAGCGCTGGCGGTCCAAAGCTAAAGTTCAGAAAGCGGTGTTGTCACTTTTTTTTTAGTCTGTGGCACAAGTTACGACTAATGATGGACACAGCAGCACCAGTGTCAATGAGCACATCAACAAGAACACCTTCAACCAGCACTTCAATAACGTTCACAGGAGCGGTAGTATGACTCGAGACATACAGTCGAACCCGGATATATCGAATTCGAAGGGGATCGGAAAATAGTTCGATATAGCGAAAATTCGATATACAGATATAGGCTAAAACTGCACTCCCGATCATAACAAATTGTGGCTTACCGTTTGGAACAGCCGCGAATCACATAGTATGGGCGCGCAATGTGAAAGCGCTTTATTTCGCGGGAAAAAAGATCACTAATTTTGGGCTGCTTTTTCCCCTGGGAAACGAAGTTCAAAACACTGGCCTCGATCTTCTCGAGACTGTCCAGGTGCGAGAGCACAGTGCCTTCCATTTCGCCGCAACAGCGCCGAATCAGGCTAACGCTGGCGCCAGTTCAGTGGCTGCGCACGGACGCGTTTCTTCGACAACACAGTTGCCCTCGTCGTCACTGGAGCCGGCGTCTTGAACGCCAGCTACCGCTTGAACTTCGCTGTCAGAGTTAAAGTCCTCGACAGTCACTTCGGACGGAACGGCGCCGAGAAAATTGGACAAGTCGCGAAACGCGTCGTCCAAGCACTCATCGTCATCTAAATCTTCCGGACATTCATCTCCGGCCACTTCAAGGCCTGCCTTGCCAAAACAGTTGGCTACTGGGGCCTGCTTCACATCGCGCGTTGAAACACAGGCACACACACAAAAAAAACACGCGAGGCGCAGATGGAGCGATAAGAGCGAAGCCTATGCGAGCGGCAGTCAACCCGGCTGCGAAGGAACGACAGAGGGAAAAGAAAGAGCAGGGAGAAAGATCGGCGCTCTGGGCTTCGTTTTTTTTTTTTTTTTTTCTGAGCTCTCTTTTCCCCAGACCCACGATGTGCCCACGAGCGACCGTTTTCTCTCTCTCTCTTTCCCCAAGAAGCGTGGTCGCCGCGCGTCTCCATGCGGCGCTCTCTCTTCGCTGATCTCCAATGACCTTGACGGAGCACACGCCGGCGGTACAGGAGGAGAGGAGGAGCGGGAAAGCTCGCGCCGGTGGGGCGCAAAAACGGGGAACAAAAAAAAAAAAAAGGGCCCTGCGCCTGCTGACTGCGGAAATGCTCTCCGCTGAGGCGGCTGAGGACCGGACAGGAATGTCTTTGGGGAAAGCGCACCTTCCAGGGGCGCGGCGCGGCGTTCGATATATCCAATGTCCGGCGAAAATGGAATTCGATATACAACGCAACTGTCCTATACTTTTACATAGTATTTTCAAGGGGGTAATCTGTGTGTTCGATATAGCCAATAATTCGAAATATGCGGGTTCGATATATCCGGGTTCGACTGTATATGGTCAATGATAGCGCAGTTCCTGCCTCCGGAACTACAGCGTCTAGTTTTCCACTTGGAGGGGTGGTGACCGGCGGAGCATAGGAGAGGGTGAACGGCATCGAGGAGACGGCGACCGATGGCTGTGTTTGTAGGAGTCGGAGTGAAATGTGGAGAGATTCTGAGGCAGAGGAGAAGAGAGAGGCGCGGAGGGCAATGAAACGTTGTACGTCGGCATGCGCCCGTACTCGTGAGGACGGGATCTGCGCGTGTGGCACCAACGGGCCACATGACTAGTGAGACCACAGGCATAGCAAATCGGGCAGTTATTTGGACTGTGCCACGGATCCATAGGGCGCGGACCAGTGAGAAGCAGAGGAAGGTGAGTGAGTGGCAGTGTAGGGCCGAGCTGTGGCTGAGGGAACACGGGGCCAGATGGCGCATAAGTAGGTACAACCGGCTGAGGTCATGGCCGGACGACAGCTTCAGCGTGGATTAGCGGGCGGCAGAACCTCAGCAACCTGCTCCTGGACGACAGGCTGAATAGAAGGCGACAGCGGTGGCGTTGGGGTGGGTTGGCCAACGATAACTGGTGGTCGACCTCTTCCCACACAAACTGCAGACTGTGCTGAAGAAGGGTTGGCTGATGGTTAGCAGCGCAGCCGACACAGCCAAGCTTGAAAGGGTGCCAAATGGAACGGAGCAAACGGGACGGCGCATGACAGGACGCTGTTTTCGGAGCTCGTCACAGCTCTGACACAAAGAGACGACGTCAAAGATGGTTTGGGGATTTTTGGACATTAGCATTTAAAACGCACCGTCTTCAATCTCTTTTCAATAATGTGCTTGATTTTGTAAACCTCGCTCATGGATGTATTCAGGCACCTGCACAAGTAAACAGCGTCTTCGATGTATAACTTGTGAAGTTCTCGCCATTCTGCTGGGTCTCACTGCGCAACCGTTGTTCAGCGCGAAGTTTTCGGACAGCAGGGCAGCCGAAGACATCGGTCAGGCTGGTTATGAGGGCCGCAACGGTAGAAAAATTGGCTTCGTGGTTTTCTAACCATAAGTTGGCGAAGTTGGTCAAATAAAAAATCACATTCGTGAGCTTAACGACGTCATCCCATTTGCTGTAGGCACTCATGCGTTCGTAAGGAGGCTAGCCAGTCTTCGATGTCGGTATCATCCGTGCCTCTGAAGATCCTAGGGTGGCGCTGACGGACGGCACTGGAACAGATGACAGCGGTGGGAACAGGCTGGGCCGAGATTTCGGTTATCGTGGTAAAGCCTAGTAAAGTCAGAGTGTATAGCTCCAGGGTAACACCAGGCGGCACCTCAACCAAGTGTAAAGAGGCAACTAACGCAATGTGGACAGCCACAATCTTTGTTGGAAGGGTGCAGCTTGGCTTTATCGATGATCCCAATAAATGAGTCTGGCCAAAACTCTACTAAATTTCAAGTCATTGGTGAAGGCAAGTCTTCAAACATCCCGCAAGACGCCCCCCTGTGCCGAATCTCCAAGGTCGACAAACGAGATGGCGCCACCGGTGCGATCGCTGACAGGATGCCTTGATTTCCTTCAGCCTCCGCAGACTATCTGAATATGCGACTTTTTTTGATTGATTCAGGCAAGTAACCAAAACAAATGTGTTATGAAACAATTCTACCGACCAATTGCCATTTCTGTACTAGATTCGAGCTTGAACAATCCACCCGTTTCGATGAAAAAGCATTCTACTGCGCACGTTTATTTCTGCAACAGTCTGTAGTATCAAGTCAAAATGAACAATGCTAAACACCAGCGATACGAACGCATCTGACCACGTGAATTTGTTGATGGAAGGACGAATGGACATATATGAAATTTTGACCCTCCCAAAAAAATCTGTTAAAACTTTTCTTTCCCGAGTAATGTACCGTAACCCCAAACTGATGTTAACTTTCCTGGACAAAAAGTGGGTTCATTACGCAAGCATACACAGATAGCCCACCTAAATTGCTCCCAGGTCAAGTAGGCTTCAGACAAAGATCGGCAAAATCGGTCAGTGCGGGCTTAAGTGCCCTTGCACTAAAAGTTGCTTTTCTTGGAACACGCGGCCTTTGATTTCTTTTCATGACATGAGCCTTTATACAGTGACCACCCTGGGCCTTTGTGCAAATGAGGTCTGTAAAACTGAGCATCAAAAGTGCCAAATTCACGGGCGGGTGCACAGAACGTGCTCCAATCCGCTAGGGGCACTGGAGGCTTTACCTGGCTTTACCACACATACACATACACACATACATACATATACACACACATACACACAGACCATGGCTTTTGAGCTGCAAGAGGACTAAACTGCTAACGCAATAAAGAAGAGAACTGAATTTGAAGCTGCAGAGAAAGCAGATAAAGAGAGAAAGCCACAAAGAAGGGCTCCGCACCACCACCGCTGATATGCTCGGGGCAATGAAGGCCATGCAGCACAGAGTGGTGCCGGTGACACAGCGAAAAGAACAGACCTTTAACTGCTGTCTCGGATGACGTTCAAGGTTAGAGATATGGGAGAAGCCTTTGCCCTGCGCTGGACGTAGCCAGGTTGATGATGATGATGAAATAAAGAGGCCCATGTTATTGGCTAAGGGGCCCCCATTGAGGGGTGTATTGCCGCACTGGTACACGAGTTGTATCTGACTATATAGACGCAGGAGGCCTGCTGAAAGATATACCAATGCAAAAGCTAAGCCTAGCGACAAAACAGGCCAAAATAATGCGACCGTCATGTTGCGTCACCATGGGATGATGCAGTTTTGAATTTTGCTCTTGGTTTACTCTGCGTGCCTACTTATTTGCAAGCATGTCTACCATTCTTAAGCATTTGGAATCCACCAGAGTTAGTGAATTTTAATTATGCTTTAGTGGTAACTCTCCCTTTTTTTTTTTTTACATTCCTGCAATGAAGGGGCTACTGGTGACGAAATCCTGCCAGCTCGCAATCTTTATCCAACGTTCTCATTGCTTGGGCCCTACCAGGTCAAGCCCCTGGCAGGCGTGTGGAAATGACGGCACTGGGTAGTGTCCTCAAAGTCCTGAACACTGCAAACACTGCTGCCAGAGACTAAGATTAAACTTATCCAGAAATTGTGGACAAGGGCATTTTTCAATGGGAAGCTGCTTATGAACACAATTTTTTCACATCTCGTAAGATTCTACTATAACCATCAAAATATCCGCAGATCTCTTGTCGGCAGGTTTGCATTTTTTTGCAGATAGCATCTTTCCGGTCCCTTCTTCGTTTTGCCTTCCCCACTGGTTTTCTATGGCAATCTTTTCTACTCGGTGCAAACAATGAACAAACTTCAAGAGAAAAATTTCACTACACATCAGAAGACCGCTACCTTGAATATTTCCACAACAGTGCCTCACCCTATTCCACAGTTGCCTCACACTTACGTCCAAGAATCCTGCACTTGAAGGAACTGGGCGTCAAGAGATCAAAGCGCTGCTCGAGCTCACCGGGATTACAATCATAATTCATGCTTCATAATTACACGTCTGGAAATCTGAAGGCAGATCTTCCTGATTGTGTGCAGCTGGCGAGCACTAGGAGAACACGACATGTACATGAGCCGTCATTAGCACCAATTTTCGCACGAACTAGTGGGTCTAAGAACAGTTTTTTTTCCGAATACTGTCGCGGAGTGGAATGGTCTTCCTTCGGGTCTATGTACAGTCGGGGACAAAAGTCTATGGACCACGTGTTCCCCAAACGAAGCTTATAGCTCTACTATTCGACAGCGGCAGGAGACCGCACTTGTGCAGATGAAAGAACAAAAATTTACCTTTTACCCCCACAAGTGTGGTCTCCAGCTGCTGACTAATAGCAGAGCTATCGGCTTTGTTAGAGGAACACGTGGTCCGGAGACTTTTGTCCCTGACTGTACGTCTAAGTATTTTGAGAAGAAGCTGGAGAACTCATTGTATGGCTCCTAGTATCGTTGTTTGATGACTCTGGATTTGTGTCCTGTTTACTGACTTGCGGTGTTGTAGCTGATGCTTTTATAGAATTTTTTTTTAGTTGTATGCCCCTTCTGCTTGAGCCAACTCTGGCTTGCAGTATACTGAAATAAATAAAATAAATGAATGCCAATCCTGCCCCCAATACAAAGCCCAATTCCAGCAGCAACTCGCCGCCAGGCAAGCAAGGAGGAGAGCAAGAGAGTGTGGCAGGGCTCACCTGTGCGTAAACGCTTTGCAACAGACGTCGCAGCGATGGGGCTTGCCGCCCTGGTGCACCCTCTGGTGTTCACGGAGCTTGTCGGTGCGACGGAAGGTGCGGCAGCAGTCCGGACACTGGAGTGGCCGCTCAGGGCTGCCTCGGTGAACCCGGGCATGCACTGCCAGCCGCTCGGCTGTGGGGAAGACTCGCTCGCATCGGTCACAGCCATGCTCCTCGGCCGTGCCAGACCGCTGCTCCTGCTGTTGCCGTTCCATGCGTGCCCCTGCAGACATTCATCATCATCATCATCAGCCTGGCTACACCCACTGCAGGGCAAAGGCCTCTCCCATGTCTCTCCAATTAGCCCTGTCCTTCGCCAGTTGCGGCCCCCGTATCCCCGCAAACGTCTTAATCTCATCCCCCCACCTACTCTCTGCCGTCCCCTGCTACGCTTGCCTTCTCTTGGGCAGACATTGCCCTTTTGCTAAGACCACTCTCGTAACGAAAAAATTTTGGGGACACGAGGATCCACACTTAAAGGTGCACTGAAGAGGAATCTGAACTCGCCTTTTTGTCGTGGGAACTCGATCTACACGTTGCAAGCATTCTTAGAAACTTCGACTTATTGCCCTGCATGGCCGATTTCCCTAATTAAATCGAATTAACGTCCGGCGCCCGCCTTTGGGCAGAGTCAACCAACGCATGGAGTGCCTTTCAGCCAGCTCCGTGGAGGCTTGCCGCCCTGCCATCGGCGGAGTAATATGTAGTAATATGCGAAAGCAAACAGTCCGCACATATTTTTATTTCTGCGGGCTTGTTTTGAGGCTATGTTATTTATGAATGAAACTATTTATTCACGGAAGCCTGAAAAACAAAATAAAGCGAAAGCAAAGCCTCCACGGAGCTGGCTGAAAGGCACTCGACACGTTGGTCGACTCCGCCCATCGTACGGGGAGAGTTCAAAAAATAGAGGTGGGAGCCGGACGTTATTCCGATTTAATCAGAGAAATCGGCCGCACAGGGCAATAAGTCGAAGTTTCTAAGAATGCTCGCTACGTGTAGATCGAGTTCCCATGGCAAAAAGATGGGTCCAGATTCCTTTTCAGTGCACCTTTAATAGTATGACACGATAGGGTTAATGGGTCGCATCGGCGATTCGACTTGATCTCATAAGCACATTACCTGATACGTGCTCTACTAATGTTAACACAGATCACATGACACAACAATGTCATGTGACAAAGGCATACAGTTGTTCACGTATACTCACCACTCACCAACATGCACTTTGCTACTCGCATAATCACTACTTTCTTAATTAGTGCCCGAGTAATCATACACATACAGCTGTAAGCTGCCACATTATATGAAAGACCACAGAACATACATATAAAGCGCCGCTTTAACCAAACCTTGTGAACACCCAAGCGTGGCCTAGAGGTATCAAGTCTGACCCTCAATCCGAGGGTCAGCAGTCGAATTCCCCACTAATTACCCACATTTTCTTTTCAGCACAAGTCATAATGACATTTCGGTTTGGTTTGGTTTTGTTTATGGGGTTTAACGTCCCAAAGCAACTCAGGCTATGAAGGACGCCGTAGTGAAGGGCTCAGAAGATTTCCACCACCTGGGGTTCTTTAGTGTGCACTGACAGCGCACAGTACACGGGTCTCTTGAATTTCGCCTCCAAAGAAATTCGACCGCCGTGGCCGGGATCGAACCCGAGTCTTTCGGATCAATAGCCGAGCACCACAACCACTGAGCCACCGCGGCGGCTACTTCCACTAGTGCTTGAATGGAATAGCATTAAGGGTCATGTACAGCAGAAAAACCGGTGTTGTAGCTGTGGTCACTAGTGTTGTGTTGAGATAATCCAGATCGGTTAAGAGGCTCGTGACGTCACAAGCAGATGACCTTACGTGGGTATTTCAAACATCAGACAACGATCACACAGTATAACAGCGATGACATCACTGCACAATTCCTCATTGGTCTACAGGGTCATGATGTCATTCCATTACCATTGCATACTGTCTCTGAAGAAAGGAAAGCAATTGAGCTGAAAAGAAAAACCGTCGAGCCGAATCTCGAACTGCTGCCCCTTTGGCTGTGAGCCGGGCACGCCACACTTCGACCACTAAGGAATGTTCGTTCAACTTAGAGGAAGGCATTGTGTGTCTTGAGCTAAATAAAGGACTAAAAAGAAAAATTGGAGCCGATTTAGCTTACTTGGCCAAATGCGAAGTATGTGCATTTAGTATGTGCATTAAGTATGTGCATTGAGTATGTGCAAGGCGCCTTTCATTTGGCTTTCTGTTGGGCTGGTTGGTTCATCACAAAATTTTTGAACGGCGCAAAGGAACAAACACAGGAAGACACGGAGGTGCTCTTCTGTCTCAGTGTCTTACTGTGTTTGTTGCTTTGCGCCATTCAAAAATTTTACTTCAGGCAAAGATCGACGAAATCTGTGATTGGGGACCTTAGTGCTACCGCCCTAAAAGGAAGAAAATGATTCCCGATCTACAAAGTCGAACTAAAAGCAACGAAGGTGTGCTTGCACGATCGCACCTTTGTTGGCACATTACACCACCCACATCCTTTCTTTCTTCCTTTCTTTATTCAAGACATTCCGTTACAGGACAAAAGGCAATAGACATGCCTGACGGGACCGCGCCCCCCTAGGCTGCGGCGGAAACAACATAACATAAGCACAATAATTACAAAGCAAAAGAAACACCAATACTGCATGATATGAAAGGGCATGAAAAAACAGAAAAATACAGGTACATAAAAACATTAAGTTGGATCAGTAGTGTGGTGTTATGAAAAACAGTGATCTATGTGCGCACATCACCAATCACCACAGTGAAGGTAAAGATCCGGAGTGAAGGCGAACGAAGTTATTCGCACAGCATGGTCTTTAGTTTTCATTTAAGAAAAAGCCTCTAAGTGTTCTGCTCAGTCGTTGCACCTTGGTGGCAGTGAACAGTATCTCAGCTAATTCAGGATGTGCACTGAGGAAATCCAGAATCAAATAACTTAGTTTTTGATCGCCGTATGTTGTACGCGAACGGGGCGTTGGTATTAAGTTTTGTCGTAGATAATAAAGACCAGGTAGCGCATGATATTTCGTTTGAAATGTTATATCTGTTTGGTGAAGACGCGAAATTTCCAGGGCCAGTTTGTGTTTATGGAGTTTGTGAATGGGCATTATTTTGTTACCTTTAAAATGAGGTGCAGTGTCCTGCAAAAAAGATCTAAATTGCCTATTGCTCTCACTGCTCGCTTTTGCAAAGAGAAAAGACAATCCAAATTTGTCTTAGTCGTTGTAGCCCATACTAGGAAACAGTAACAGAAGCGTGAATGTAAAAGCGCATAGTATATTTGCTTTTTTACAGCAGACGAAACATGGTATCTTATCTTGTTTAAAATTCCCACGGCTCACCCAAGGTCCCTACGCAGTGCGTCAACGTGAGGCGTCCATGAAAGGTTCTCCTGGAATATTACCCCCAAAAATCTAACTGTAGTCGATTGTTCGATAGTAATGTTATGAAATTTTAAGTGCAAGTTCGTGGGCGGATGGGTTCCCCTCGGTCTAAACAGTATGTATTTAGTTTTACACATAATGTGGCTTTCCACCGTCTGCTGCAAACTGGACATGTGCCTAGATCTGGTGTGACGTGGGTTTTTCCCCTTCCACTAAGCTCTAGCTATCATGTAACCTATTTCATCTTGGAAGCAACTAGTGTGACATGATTCCTTCTTTCCACTTGGCGGCAGCTGCTGTGAAACCGTCTTTCCCTTTCCACTTTCGGCTGCAGACAGGACAGCTTTTTTTTGCTAGCGAGGCATCTAATGATAACTCACTAAAAGAACAGTGTCTGTGCTTGCAAAGTGATATGCAAAGAGGACCCCAGATCACTAAAGGAACTCATTAAGCCTATCGCATCATACTCGTAAGGCAGAGTTTAAGTGCCCCTTGAAATTTTTTTTTTTGTATTATGGTTCCATCATATAACTTGCATTTTTTTTTTTTCAATGGCGATGTCATTTCTACAGGCAAAGCTGCAAGTACGACCATTTTTGTGTTAATTACTGGTAAATGGAGTGATTAGACTGACAAAAAGGTCAAGCGAAATTCGAGATAACTTTTGACCACGCATATGTACCACATTATATCGGCGAAAAAAGAAATCATTCAAATAATGTTTAGTGAAAATAAAAAGCATTCTGAAACGAACACCTACAAAAGTCTGCCAAATTTTTTAAAAATAAAAAACGAAAAGTTGAGCCCCCATGTATAACCATGCTGAAGTAGACCTCTTGGTACTTTCTTAAGTGAGAGGTTGCCCATCACGTTGCCTTTCCCGTGCCCTAAGTCACTAGGTGAGTGACAGCCAGCCGATGCAACAGCAGTCATGAAGAAGTAGTCAGCTCACAACACTGTTAGCTTTAGTTAGAATAAAGTAGTCTCTAAGAAAGCAACAAATTTGGCAATGAAGGTCATGTTCTGCCTTTTCCCTACGGATATAACAAAAGGAATGGTTACCAAGGGTTTAACTGTATGTATTTTGTGGTAAAGTGACTGAGTGCCTTGATAAAGTGACTGAGTGCCTTCCTGCATGATATATATATATATATATAAGAAGGGGGTGAAGATCGGATGGATCCGGTAGAACATACAACGTAATTCAGTTTGCACATGGTAGAAAAACAACTGTCTTTATTCTATTGTTTCGACCAGGGTCTGGCCTTTGTCAGAGACTCGAAACATTAGAATAAAGACAGTTGTTTTTCTAACATGTGTCAACAGAATTACATCTATATATATATATATATATATATATATATATATATATATATATATATATAGCGAATTGTAATCACACTTACAAGAAAGGCTGCTTTTTCAACACAGGTGCCCTAACCATAGACTGAAAGGACCTTAGGGTCGAAAAACCAGCTGGTATAGAGCAACAGCCACATATGGCACTTTGTCAGAAGTTAAAGGCACTGAATGATGCCGCTGTCGTAATTCATTAGCGAAAATTATTGCACGCAATTGCTGGCCAAAGAGGACATTAATGAGAATGTGCCAACTGCTGACATTGCAAGGACACAGATGCCCTATTCTTGTGGTATGATAAAGGTCTGTGTCCCTTTGTTCACTCCTCTAATGTCAACTGAGCACCGACTAGCCTGGTCCGTCACACCCTAGCACCACCTGTAAGCATGTTCGAGGTGACATTTGGAAGTGGAAGCAAAAGCTTTGTGTGGGCTAGCTGGTGCACCCCGATGTACAAAAGCAGCACAAAAGAAGATGCACAAAGGCACCGAAGTGGTCAGGACAGGCGCTGACCTTCAACTTCCATTTGTGAACAAGTCCACCAGCAGGGAAATAAATATCCTTTGCTTGCATTCCCCTTTTTAAGGTGATAGTGTTTAACCCTTTCAGGCGCTTTGTACACAATTGCGTAAGTGGCAAACTTGCAGCTTTTTCTGAGAAACTGGAGCACTTAACAGTGATTGCATTATTTCAGTCAAGTTGAGCACCCTTCTTGTTGCAAATAAGTTGCCTTTTTGTACCATGTAGCGAATGCAGTAAATAATATTTCACTAAGCAGTGAGTTATAGGTAGCAATTTGTCCGCCGTTTTTGTGCACACAGATTTTGCCGCGAGTGAAAACATGCATTGCTTTTGCTCAATTCCGAGCGTAATGTGAATCTTCGAAACACAGAGCGATTCCACGATCCCTAGGGTATTTACTTGACACACAAGAACATTTCGATGTGACTATCACTAACAAATCTGACACTTTGTACGGAATTCTCATCATTGTAGAAACTTAACCTGCTGGTCTTTCAAGTTTGAAAGCCAACAAATTCCCTTTCTTGAGGCCTGAATATACTACTTAGGTGAAAAAAATAATTTCTTTCAGTCAAAACAAAAAATGCCGCCTGAAAGGGTTAGGGAACTCCTGTAGTTGAAAATCCAGCATCAGCGTCGTTGACCGTGAGGAAAAAATCCACAAAAAAAACCACAGAGAAGCAACCTAGGAGGCAGGTGGGCCACTTAAGTCACGTAGCCTTGCGGCATAGTCCCTACCTGCCCACCAGACTGTGAGCAAAACTCTGCACTGTATAGAAGGTGGCAGTTAAATTAGAGATTGGTCGCAACAGGTTGCTCGGGAAGAGCAGCCTGAATTGCACAAGCCACAAAATGGCAGTACCGTATTTTCCGGTGTATAAGACGCGTTTTTTTTTCAAAAATCTTGCTGGTGCGTCCTATACAAGGGTACGTCTTATATGCGAATTTTCCGGTTTTTTTTTTGCGAGTTTAGAAATTACTCAGGTTCATGTTCAAGCTTTTTTCACCGAAAAAATATTACTACCAATAACGCGGTTGTAACATGGTTAATACTTCAATACCCGGTCCGCCGTGCGCAACTTTTTTAGGTGAACTTTATCATGAAACGGCGGGGTTGACCACTTCCGGGATCTTAAACACGAGGCCGTTTCGGAGGCCCCAAGCAAAGATAATGTGAAATGCCAAAACATGGCGACAGTCGCGCTTCTCGCCATTGTCAAGACAAGCCAAGAGAAGCCGATGTTTTTTTTTAGTCACCCTTTGCAAGTACGTAGTGCGAAGAGAATGCTTCAGACGCGTTGCCTTCTCGATAGCGCATCCGAAGATGAAGACTTTGAAGGTTTTATGTAAAAATAAATTGTTATGGACATAAAGAGAGTTCTTTTGACTTTTTTTTCTTTTGTGCTAAAACGTGGGCTGGTATGGCGTGAGTGTTGCCTTTTTCGATCACTTAGCGTTGCTTAAGAACTTCTCACACGGACGGTGCATTTTCCGATGGTCGCATAAGCATGTTTAATTAAGCCTCACTAGCCTAACTGGGTAAATTGGGGTGCGTCTTATACACGGGTGCGTCTTATATGCCAATTTTTTCAATGACAGCCTGCATATATGGCGGGTGCGTCTTATACAAGGGTGCGTCTTGTACACCGGAAAATACGGTACCTGCCATTGCAAGGCAGTGGCGCATCGCTTAACCACTGTACCACTGTGGAGTGGTATGAGGACTCCAAAGGATCTATGAATGTTATGCAGAAAATGACCAATTCTGCCTATATGAGCATTAACCCATTAACACTACCCTTAAAGGGGTACTGAACCAAACTTTTGGAGCTGCTCTTTTACATGTAAACAAGAGCTTGACTGCTAAAATTGATCAATATGACAAGCATTTTAGCGAAAAAAGGCGGATAGCACGTTTTTTTTGTGCAATTTACTGCCGTATCATTGCACCTGGCGGCCACCTGTGGAGGCTGCAACAAGATGTCATAACACCCGCGCCCACTGTTTCCGCAGAAGCACAACTGCCATCGCTACTCGTGGGTTTTGCCAGCTTTGTATCGGCAGCGTCAGACGTTGGGAACCTTATCGCTTGGTCTACCCAAACTGCAGTGCGACATCGCGCTTTGAGTGACGTGACCAGTTGCCTGTTGGGTGAGGGTGTCATGACGTCACGCTGTTCACCTCGCGCCAGCTGGGAGGGCTTGGCGCGCGCTCATAAAACGTTGAAAATAAAACTATCCACTGAAAAAAATGCGAAGTGACGACTAGATTTCAGTGTAATCACATTCTGAGAATCTATTTTCTGCGTTTACGTTCAATTTTAAAATTTTGCTTCAGTATCCCTTTAAGGTGGAGCTTAAGCGTCCCCAGCAACTTTTTGCTTTTCTTCCTGTTTTCTTTTCCTCTGGCGTTTTGTTTTCCCAGAACATTGTATTGGTTTCCATATGCCGCTAGTCTTGACCTGTGCCTTCTATGATATGTGAAAAGTGGTTCACTCGGTGCTGATTACTGTCTTCATCAACATCCTTTTGCGTAGCTTTTATACCTCAAGGTGGAAGCTCCTGTGAAAAGCCAGGTACAGCAACCTCTCTCACTTCTTTGCCTTGGAAAAGGTCAAATATCTACTTTTGCACTGCCATCTAACAACCTAATATGTAAACACTACCCACCTAGCATAATACCCATGCCACACGGCCAGATTTAATGCCATTAAGTGCTTACTCCCTTAAGTTTTAATGACATTTGTGCTGTGCCACACGCATTAATTTAAGCCTTACTGCCATTCGCGACCTACTGAGTTCACCACAACTCATTCGCCCGTGCAATGCGTACTCTCGTTCCCATTCCACACGCGCAGAAAAGCATGTGTAACAACTTCCTAACCAGTAGCAGAAGGTTAATTCGTAACTTTGTCAGATGAAGCATCTGTAAAGAGGAAGATGAGCAGTGGCGGCAGTCGCACCGCTAGCGCACGGCACGAGATCGCTGGCTGCATGACCGAAGCTCGGACCAGCATTTTGGCTAGCTGTCGTTAAGTTATTTCCCCGGAAATCCTGCTACAATAACTTAATGACAGCTAGCCAAAATGCCGGTCCGAGCTTCGGTCATCCAGCCAGCGATCTCGCGCCGCGCGCTAGCGGTGCGACTGCCGCCACCGCTCATCTTCCTCTTTACACATCAAACATATGCCGTGTTTTCCATGCGAAGAGCGCCGTTTTAACCAGCCTTATTGACAGGTACTTTCGACTTGTGTGCCGGCATGCGAGTTTATGGCTACTTTTCGAATTGCAAAGCAAGAACAGCCGTATTTTCTGGAAAATTATTTTTACATTACATATGAACAACATTCCCGATCTATTGTGCTCATTAGCAATGTTTATATTAAGATGAAACTTTTGACTGCCTTGCAAACATTATCATCATCCTCACTTTCAATAATGGCATTAAATGTGGATGTGTAGAACAAACTCCGAAAATAATGGCATTAACAAACTTAAGGCCTTAAGCATTTACTGCCATTTCTTGTGCACGTGTGGCACAGGTATTAGACACCTTGTATGAAAAGAGTCTGTGCAGTGTCAGCATAGCCAGAATTGACGAGTAGGAAAGGAACAATTCCAGCCAGTTCAACGGGACATATCACGGCTGGAAAATGTTCCCAGTAGAGCTGCGTTGCTTGCTTTGTCAAAGTGGGCTTAAAGAGTAGCTCCTTAAGCTTTCACAGGTTCACATATGGATAAAAAATTTTACCGCGGTTTGTCTTTTTTGCTTCAATTATTTCTACCAAAAGCTTTCTGCACAAAACTTGTTAGATGAGCTTAGACAACTTCACGGGCAAGACTACATCTGCTACATCTTGGTGGAAAAACACAGCACACTCCTAAGGCACGGACGAAGAAAGACAAGACGATACTGCGCTGCTATATTATCTGCTATCTGCTACATTACATACGAATCAATTCCCACCCTGCACTTGCCGAACAAATATTCTGGGCTTGTTTTCAGTCATTTCAGATGTTTTATTATGGGTCCCCTCTTAAGCAGTGTTTTTTTTTTTTTTTGAAGTAATGCTTGGTTTACTGGGGTTTAACGTCCCAAAGCGACTCATGCTATGGATGACGCCTTAGTGAAGGGCTCTGGAAATTTTTACCAGCCACCTGAGGTTCTTTAATGTGCACTGACATCGCATAGCACACGGGCCTCTAGAATTTCGCCTTTATCGAAATTCGACTGACGCAGCCGGGATCGACACTGCGTCTTTCGGGTCAGCAGCCGAGTGTCACAACCACTGAGCCATCGCGGCGGCTGGAAGTAATGCCTCCAGCAATACACAAAGCACTGCCTCCAACCATATAGTGCAGTTTTGACTTGCTGCTTTAAAACTGTCTCACACAGTGAACTTAAAATGGCTAGCAGTGAACAGAGGGTACTGAGGAATACAATGTGGTCATCAGCTCAAAATGCTCACAACACATTCAGAACTCCAGTTCAATAAAGCTTACTATTCACTTCAGATTGTGACAGCTTCTAAAAGTAAAGAAAAGGCTTGTCTGTAAACTGCAGCCCAATAAGGAACCCTACCCTTTTGAGAATCGATGATGCAGAAGTCATGCTATCACAATCCTGATGCCTTGATGTGTACTCCCCTGCAAATTACTAGGGCCTCTTTGTTGTGAGGCCGCCAACTCACACTCAGCACGCCGTTCCAAGGGAACAGCAACTCGTACAGCATCACATTCCATGAAGCAGACGCATTTTACGTGCACTACCGGGCCGGACAGAAACGAGAACATGACTGTGCATTGCTCTGGCTTTGTGTAGGGCGACTTAGACGACTAGCCGTTTAAAGCAAAAATATGAATCACATTTAAACGCCGATGCATCGTATTCCGGACGTAACGAACGCTCGGCGAGATACCGGCGAAACAGTGTGCTGAATTACTGAGCCAGTTCGCACGACTTTCATTTTTCACCCTCATCTGCGATGTCTTCCCTAAACTTAAGCCCGCTCGCATCCCGCCGAAAAACTGAGTTCTTAAAACTTCTTCACTCCATAGTCCATTCTGCTAATTGCCTTCCAGAAGGTAAGCATATCTCGTTTTCAAAACCATCTGCAACCAGGAGCCATCACGATCTTAATATCCAACCTTTGTTTGCCCGCACTAACGTTTTCAAATAAAGTTTTTTTTCCGCGCACTGTGGAGAGTTGGAATTCTTTGCATGGTAACATTCGTGCATTATCAATCTCTGATTTAGCGTCGGCAATTGAGTCGTAGCATTGTATGTTGTTGTTCTCAGCGTTTATATTTGTAATGTACCCTTGTATGCATGGAATCATTCCACATTTTTTGTACCCACTCCTGCTAAAGCCCCAAGAATGGGGCTGCAGTATTTTCAAATAAAATAAATAAATAAAATAAAATGTCAAGTATCAGATTTCACTATTTAAACAACAACAACAAAAAAAAAATGCTGCAAAGGTGTGCTCATTGCAACTTCAGGGAAACACGGAAGTGGATTACTGTATACCTTAAAATGGATCCCCAAATGAAGGAAGCCAACAATCACCGAAACCAAGGAAAGCCAAGAATCAACACCACAAATTAAGACAAAAATTTAAAAAAATATAGAGACAATCTCATTTGATTTACTCGGTTTAGGTGACTGTTGGCTGCCTTCATTTGTAATCATAACGAGCTCCCGCTATGTCTGCTGAAAGTGAATTGGGCAATGCATTACTAAAAGTAAGCTCCATTCACACATCCATCCCTGAACTTGTTCCATGTTTAAGTGAAGTTGCGCGTGGCATCCAGATAATAGGGGTGCCTGTTGCTTGATAACACCTCGGGCCCCGTTCGGAGAACAACGTATGCGATTAACTGGAGCAACGCTGGCAACATTTTTGAACTACTACAGACAGAAAAGCCAGCCGTAAGTACGCTCGCCGACACACTATAGATCCACAAACCTTGCTTCGATGACATTCACATTTGCAGTGGCCCAACTCGGTGCTGCTCGGCGGCATGGAATAAACAAACATTATCGCCGCTAGAACTTGGCGGCAGCGAGAGTGACTGATTACGCGCAAAAAGAGGAAAGAACACCAGTAATGCGGTGTCGTACTTCGAGGCTACTCAACTAATCTAGTGACAAACACCTGCGTGTGATCACGTTAACGTGATCGAGGTCTACTTCCCCACTCGCACGTGACAAGGCGTTGTTCCGCCTTTCTGTCAGGCCCGCTCCCGTAGTACAAATGACCGTCGAAGGATGGGACGCAGGACTCACCTCGCATTCTAGCGGGCATGCGGATTGCATCGCTGCTGGCTGACCTTTCTCTTAGAAGCCGTTTCTCAAGAGAAAAACAGTAGCAGGTTCAAAGGCGAAAATCCAACGAACTGAAAACCATATCACAACAAACGTGCCAGCGGTAGCCGAACACACGAACGATATGAACAAGAGCACAAGAGGATAGCTGCCGCGCCAAAAACCTGTATAAAGAAAAAAATACCTACAAATTGACTTGGATTGACTACAACGTTGCCTCGATTTCCGTTATTTTTTAAACTAATCGTTGTAAGAAACTGCGTGGTGTGCATATTTTATCGTATTCAAGTTAATACTTTTCAGAAAAATTGTATCACACTTATTATGGAGCACTTATGCAGCCTCTACTACGACTACGGACAATATCAACCACCAGGTGACGGCACTGAATTGCTGGCTGGTTAATAGCGGGTTGTTTGATTCCATGCGATGTTAATGGTTAGTGAGGTTTAACGTCCCAAAGAGGCTCAGGCTATGAGGGACGCCTAGTGAAGGGCTCTAGAAATTCGACCAACCACCTGAGGTTTTTTAACGAACACTGACATTGTACAGTACACGGGCCTCTAGAATTTCGCCGCCATTGAAATTCGACAGCCGCGGCCGGGATCGAACTCGAGTCTTTCAGGTCAGTAGCCGAGCCCCATAACCACTGAGCCACCGCGGCAGGTCCCATGTGATGCTTGATTCTAGACAATCGGTTTTTGTGGAAAGGAAATAACGCAGTGTCTCATATCTCGGTGGACCGTAAGCTATGGGCGGAAAGGTTGGACTGAAAGAAGAGGTGCCGTAGTGGAGGGCTCCAGAATAATCGCGTCCATCGAAACGCGGCCGCCGTGGCCGAGTTCGAACATTCAGTAGCCGCGTGTTGATTTTAAGTGCTTCATGGTATGCATGCTGCTGCAGGCCAAAATGAATGCGTTTGTAACTGCTATGACCGAAGGCCGGGCGCTCTGCCGTTGACGGAGTCGTGTTCGCTCTTTTTTGTCTTAGCTGCCGCGGTGGCACAGTGGTTACGGTGCTTGGTTACTGACCCGAAAGACACGTGTTCGATCACGGCCGCGGCGGTCGCATTTGGATGGAGGCGAAATGCAATAGGCCTGTCTACTGTGCGACGTCAGCGCGCGTTAAGACCCTCAGGGGGTCGAAATTATGCGAAGCACTCGCATAAAGTCGCACTTGCGGAACATTGCGACTTTGATGATTGGTGAAACTGGGATCAAGCATGCAATTTCAGCGAATGAATCAATTCGCATTGACTTCTACAGAGTGGGTGCTGTGTATCTAAGGACACAATTACACAAAGCATTCACTTCTCTTCTGGATCAACGGTATCACTGTTATTATGTTACTGCTATGTTACAGTTCAGATATGCATACCTGGTGTATATGTTCTTGGTTAAGGCGCCTTGTATTTTTATCATTTCTAAAGGGCCTGAGAGCATCTATATTCGTCTTCTTTCCCGTCCTTCTTCTCCCTTCCTTTCTTTCGCCTTGTGTCTTTTCACTGAATACTATGAACTTAATCTGCTGACCGTTGTTGTGCCGGCGCCCACATTTCGCTGGCTGGCCCCTCTGGAAACCAGCGCTGCGCGCCCGCCGTCGCTCAAAGCAGGCCCAGACTCCCTCGGACATGTCGCGGCTTGCAGCGTGAATCATCCCGCCTCGCCGGCGCCTGGCGCGGACTCTTCCTCCTCCCCCTCCTCTCCGTCGGCTCGAACACCTACGGCGCTTCGCCGGCCGCCCGTTACAGACTGCAAGCCTTCAACGGCCGGGCGCCTCTCGACCATTCGTCTAATTTGAACGGTGGCCAGTGCCGTGACCTGATTGGAGGATTTGAACGGCTGGCTGCCTCAACGGAGACCGGCGGCTTTGAAAACGGAGCCGCGCTGAACCCGCGCAGCAGACAGGCAACAGAAGAGCCATCACGCCGGAGCTACGCTCGCCGCCGGGGCCGCCCTTCTTTGTGCTAGCCCGTGGTGCTCTTGGTCCTTGTATCATGTAACAGCCCTTGTACATACTGCACATAAAAGTCCCCTGACTCACCGTCGCCTCGACCGTTTCTTGGCTCGGGATGCCCCAGTCCCAACACCGTTCGCGTCGCCAACTTCGATACCATTTTTTTTAAACCTATCTTGAATGGGCGGCTGCAATGGTGTCACTAAAAGTTATGAATCACGAATGTTTGCACCTTTTCTACGGTCTTCAAATTTTTTCTCATTAATTTCGGTATTGTCAATCACAACCGGGGTTTGGACAGGTGTGGGTGCACTTAAAAAAACAAACACAAATTCCATATATAACAGGCCGCCGAGGTGGCTCAGTGGTTATGATGCTCGGCTGCTGACCCGAAAGACGCGGGTTCGATCCCGGCCACGGCGGTTGAATTTCTTTGGAAGCGAAATTCTAGAGGCCCGTGTACTGTGCGATGTCAGTGCACGTTAAAGAACCCTAGGTGGTCGAAATTTCCTGAGCCCTTCACTACGGCGTCCATCATAGCCTGAGTCGCTTTGGGACGTTAAACCCCATAATACCCATAAACCAAACCAAAACCAAACCAGATATAACAGTTATAGAATGGTGAGCAGTTATACAATGCAAAGGATGGGTCTAGTTAGAGTAAAAACAAGAACAAAAAATTCGAGGATGCCATTTATACAATACGAAGCATGTATCACCAGCGCTTTAAAGAAAGATTGAAGCACTTTTTTTTTTTAAACTGGGCTGGCAGTGGCATCCTATAGTTTTTCGTGCTGTATACTGGAATATCGAACCCAAGTAGGGCAAAAACAAGCGCGAATTTCCTTTTTTAGCAGATATATCTGGCCTGTGCAGCGGGGCACACCGCGGGGCGCGTCGTCACCGTTGATTGGTCAAGAGGTCGTGACGACCCATTGAGGACCGGAGCAGCTGCCGATATGAATCCGGCGCTGCGTTGAGTGCAGATCGCAGCTTTCCGCGCTGTTCTAAAAGCGAATATGGCGACTATTTTTTCGCTGGCCTCCAAAGAAAAGGACAGTACAGTTTGTTCATTTCAAGTATCACCTGAAACCAAAAAAGACGCAACGAAAAAATTCTGCGCATAGCAGAAGCATACGCCAAAGTGACAGAAGCGCATGCATTTCATGCGTAAAATGTGCCAGCACAATCTCTCTCGGCTCGTATTCTCGGAAAGGAAGGGGTGCGAACAATACTCAAGCCAATTACCACCACCGGACGCCTCCTGGCTCCCCCGGAAGAATGTCATCCTAAAGAAAAGGCCCAAGGCGATGTCTACAAAAAACCCTGTTCTCAGTACCCGGTGTTGTATTTTGAGACAACAAAGCATTTCAAGGAAACGATGAAGCAGCAGAAAGCTGATGTCAAAATGAGCGAAGCGCAGATGCCGAGCACTGCGAGGCATCTGACACAGGATAGTGAAGCAATTATTGAGTGCTGGAAACCAAGAAAAATTCGTGCATAAGGCTGCTGCTTCAGGCGTGGCACGTTCAGCAGATGCCAGGAAATATTAATCGCTGCCTCGGAAACGTTTGCCATTTCTAGATCAGAATTTCAGGTTCAGTGACCTGGAGGTCAACTTTCTGTGTGTTTAAAATACAAGCTAGCTGCAACTGGCCCGCTGCCACAGCTTGATGCAGAAACCAAGGTTTCAAAACGGCGTAATTTTTTTTTTGCAAGAATTTGGTTGGCGATCGTTTCTCTCTTAAATTTGCAACATAAATCAGAGAGACCTCTGCCGAACGCTTTCATTTTAATCGCTTAGCTACAATTACAGTGATCAGACAGCAATGGGGGAAAAAACGAGATGCCGCATATGAATAGTTTCAATGCTTGCTTGCTTGGACGCGTCGAATCGAGATGTTTACGCAAAAGGCGTACTGGCGCTAAAAAAACGAAGACAACACACACAACAGGACAGGACTGGCGCCTGTGTGTGTTGTCTTCGTTTTTTTTAGCGCCAGTACGCCTTTTGCGTAAACATGTCATGCTACAACCAACTAGCTCAAATCAAAGTATTGCTGGTCGAATCGAGCCTTGCTGAGCACGCCTCAGGTGGTCTGGCCGCACCTAAGCTGAGGAGAGCGACTCATGCTTGAGCCTCTATAAATGTTTTGCAGGGGCTAAGTGAGCATGTTTCTACTTTTATAAGAGGCAATTCTTGGCAATGGTGACACGCATCTCATACGCGAGAAAATCGAAGGAACTGTGTCATGGTTCAGCCGTGCCGTTTTGACAGAAATCTGTAAAGATTACATTAAGGACAAGCTCTGCATGCGGTCACTCTGACGAAAGTGCTTCGAGCAGAGTACGCTTGCCCTGGTCGGCTTGAATTCTCCCTGTTCACAGCAGCGAGTGCCTGCGCTGCGAGCTTATGGTCTTCGAAAAATAGTGGAAGACGACAAAGTCGCGGCCCTAGTCGTTCCTGGACACAAACGCAGAGCAGTTTCTTGTGTTGAACCTGATGCTGAAGGTCGGCTGACACGCTTTGTACGTCACAACGCACGCAATACGAGGAACAACGCTCGCTGAAATCTCGTTCCGGTGCGTCGAAGTATCCCCGGCTCCTCAAAGTGACGTCACGTTGGCCATGGACAAGGTTTCCCTCTCCACTGTTCTCCTCTCCTGCGCTCTCGCAGGACGCGGGAGATTTGAACATTGCGCTTTAAATTGGTGACTGCGGCACTGTTTTAGCCGAAATGGAAAAAATAACTTCACAGACGTGTTCACCAACGAGACTAGTCCAAAACCCTAGCATGTTAGCTGATTCGAAAACCGCCGCAGTATCCCTTCAACAAAATTTCCTCAATTTTGTGGCAATATACGCAGCGTCAAGTGCATTCCATTCGCGCCCTGCTTGCTGAAAAAGGACAAATAAAAGTGATAGTAATACCAAAAAATTCTCAAACGTGAGAAAGTGTTCGCAGCAGGTGATTCTAGAGTGGCTTATATTGACGAATTCTCCTGAGTTAATCTTTAATTAATTGCGCAGAAGTATATATAAGAATCTCAAGTGGTGCAGTTTTGATCTTATAAAGGCTGAAGCCTTGCGCGATTCAAAGATCAGGACGTGAATCTGCGTCTGTGCTGGTTATAGATAAACCGCGCGGCTTTTCGCTTCCCACTTTCGATTGTGGGTATACGCTAGTAACTGTATAAGAGAACCAAGCAATGTTACCATATTTTAATATTGGCCGTACAATCGAAACGTACGCCAGAAGCTTTATTCCGGGAGGCGCGTTATTCAAGTACGTTTCAGGAAAAACAGCTTGCTGATTGCTTTTTTTTTGCTACATACTGTGGGGTTTTAATTGGGAAGATAAATATGTTTCCCCTCTTAAGCTCGGCTGACCCAGTTCAAAACCGCCGTTCCCCACACCGTGGTCGCGCACGCTACCAAGCGCACGCCGACTACGGCGGGCCTTGCTCTGCGGGAACAAAGGAACGACACACTGGCTGACACAAACACGGCATTTACTGCTGCAACAACAATAACGCCAGCTATCAACAAAATACTCTGAGGAATCGAAGACGTCCGACTCACCAGCACGGTTAGGAGCGAATGTTCGCCCACGGTAGGGCAGGAAGAAACTCCGAGGCCGGACGGGACGGGGTGGCGGGCGGGAGCACGTTTCCATCACGAGGCCGGCCGCGAGCTAAGAGCGGAGCACCGCGCGACACGTTCGAACGCGGCAAAATCCCCAGCCCAGGGCTGCCAACCCCCAGAGCCGCTTCTCCCCCAATTTTCAACCAAAAATTCTCTAGATTTCCCTAGATAGGAAAAATAGTGTTCAACTGTGAAAAAATATATATTTATGCGTAGTTCAGTAGCAAGTTTTATCATGCAGCTACCCTATTACCATACGTTGGTAACCAGATTAGCTGTAAATTTGAAATGAAGGATCTGAAATAAACTTCTAAATAAAGCTACAAGATAAACCGTAGCGCTTTTTGGAAATTACGAATTAAGGGCCTTGTATCGTGTATGTGTTTTTTATTTTCACTGTACACAAGATATTACTAAACATGCATAGGCATATGGAATTAACTAAATTTTTTGCTCTCATGTGTTGGTTTCGACTTCAGCCGAAGGATGCCACGTGCAGCATGTCTGGAGATCGCTTGAGGAGTGTACGGAAACTGCGATATAAAAGCTGCTTATTCATTTCCTGCAATTGCTGTAGAGGGTGGCTGACGTAACAGTTTGAGTCAGTGAAAACAATGAAGCAGTGATTGTTACAGCTTTTGTACGCCTCATGTGACCTCATCTCACTTAGTTCGTCGTGGTAGAACTGGGAATTATGGTTTTTAGTTTTTGGTGGTCTAAAATCTCAAAGCGATCCAGACTATGAGGGATGAAATAGTGAAGCGCTCCGGAAATGTCGACCACCTGGGGTTCTTTAATGTGCACTGACATCGCATAGTACGCGCGCTTATAGAATTTCGTCTCCATGGAAATTCGAATGCCGAGGCTGGGATCGAAGCCTCGTCTTTCGGGCCAGCAGCCGAGCGCCATAACTGAGCCACCACGGCGGCGGAAATGGGAAATGTTCCCCTAATTAGACTAGCTAAGATTTCCAACACAGCGCTTCTTTATAAAAAAAAAATGGTGGCCTTGTTCTTTCCTAGTTATCAAAATAAACATGCAGGTATGCTCACTAAATAGGAATTTCACGTCGTGCTGCGAGCTCCAAATACAGCACGAGGAAAGGGCGCGCGTGTTGAGGGAAGGCGGTGGCACGCCAGATCACAGCAGCGGGTGCCACTGGCCACGTAAGGGGCCATACACGTCCGACTGCGTCCGTGTAAAGGCTGGTTCACATGCATGCAAACGACTGAAAATTGAGCAGCGCAGCGGGGCGTAAAATTTGTAACTTGTTGGAACATCGTCACTTGACCGCTGCAACCGCCGCAATGGCTCTAAACAGCTTTTGTGCCGCAGCAACAAAGCGTTTTCACTTGCGTGTGAAGCAGGCTTTACTCGAGCGCGCGGCGGTGTTGTGCGTGCCTCCCTCAGTTGTAGAGAAAACAACGAAACGCTCGACTGTCTTCCCGATGTGTGAGAGAAAAAAAAGAACTCTCCGAGCAAATGAAATTTTCCTAGATTATACAAAAAATCCCTTTTCCCCTAAACAACGTTTAAATTCTCTAGATCTAAGGGAAAATTCGTAGGGTTGGTAGCACTGCCTCGCACGCGCAGCAAACCCGCCATCCGTAGCGCTCGTGTCGCTGCGATGCCGGCGCCCTTCCTTGTTATTAAAGTAGCTAACACGGATAAGGAGGGTGCATCGTGGGGAAGCGAACCACAGGAGACGAGTTGATGGTGCATTGCTGGGAAGCGAACCACAGGGGAAAAGTAATGCACATCCCCACAAAACTGAATATGCGTTGTCCGGTTCAGGCCGGAAGTGATAAGGATACCCCGATATCGGCATTCCTTAACAGCTCGTAGTGCAGTGCTATAAGAAACATAAGTGAACTTAAGCGAAATTTTTTTCTTCGTGACAGGTATAGAAATAGTCTTCTTTGTTAGTGACCATGATCCAATCTTGACACCACTGAGAAACTTTATTTAGGGCGCTGTTTAGTTTGATCTGGTCCGATTGATGTTTAAATTCATGGTAAAGATCGCAATCAACTGAAAATATCTCATTTGCACTTCACTTTGGTTATATTATTAGTAAGTAACAAAAATGAAGTGACTGATATTAAGCTTTTATTGTACGCTGATGACATCACTGTGTGGAGCACCCACCACGACCTGTTGACTCAAGCCTCCGCCCTACAGTCAGCCCTAGATATAACGTCGACTTATGCCTCTTCAATTGGTCTTCAGCTTTCAGTGAGCAAAACTACGTATGTGTCTGTTGCCAACCGCTGGGGACGCCGTAAACTCGCTGCGACACCAATTCGTCTCCATCTATCCGGAACTCCACTTCAAGAAAGTTCGATAGTCAAAATATTGGGCTTGACGATTCACGAGTCAGGAACAGGGACTGCTTGGCTTTCTCGAGCTAAAAAGCAAGCGATTCAGGCGTTAGGTCTGATTAGACGAATTGCTCCTAAAACAGGCGGCGCCCGCTCTCATGTTGCAAGGCAGTTGGTGCGGGCGGTTGTGCAACCGCGCCTCGTGTACCAAGCCCAATTCCAGAATTTGACAAGGGCTCAGTGGGATCGCCTTGAAGCCGTTAATCGAGAGGCAATGAGGGTCATCACTTGCCTTCCCCGCATCACCCCGACCGTAGCGCTCCAAGAACATGCGCAGCTGAATACTCTAGATGACCTGGTGCAGCAAAGACGTGATGCTCGCCGGCTTAAGTCTAACCTTACACACGCAACGTGTGCACTCAGGGCGTATGCTTCCTCGCACTCCATTCGACAGCCGCCTCCGCCAGTTCTCCCTCCCTGGAATTTTGTGCAGCTAAGCGATAACAAACCAACTGATCTACGTCGGCCATCATCTACCCTCGCGGCGGCGTCGTTTCGCGAACGAATTACACAGGAAGACGCCCATCTGCCGCATGGCTCCATCGTTTTATACGTTGACGCAGGCATCCAGGCTTGCGAAACCACTACTGCAATTTACTGCCCTTGCAAGCCTGCCCTCAACAAAACGTCCAGGTTTCGCTTCCCAGAACCTCCTTCCTCCTTCTGTGCGGAGATGCTTGCCGTTCAAGAGGCACTATGCACAGTGGCCGCCGTTCCCCTACTACCTACGGCTCGCATTGTCATCCGCACCGACGCTCTTCAAGTCATACGCCTACTACGACGCGTCAGTCGCACCCCAGGCATTTGCCAGGACATCCATCGTCTCGCGGCACGCATCCCGCAGCCAATCCGAATTCAGTGGGTCCCACGAGACCTCCTGAGTTCGCAAAGCCGTGCAGATTCTGCGACCCACCTTGTGACCCCAACTTCGTCTTCGCCTCGAGTCCTAACACTGGATGACACCACCCTCCTTTTAACAAAAAAGGAACACCTCCGGCGCCGCACACGTGCTCTAATCCCTCCGTGTGCGGTAACCCTCCCCCGTGGTCTTAGCCGTGCAGAGGAGGTTGCGCTTCGGAGGATCCGGGCCGGGGTTGCCCTAACTCCGGCCGTTACACGAAAGTGGCCGCAATTCGAAGGTGTATTTCCCCGCCCCGGGTGTCCAGTCTGCAAGGACAGAAATCTTGAGGCCGACATTCACCACCTGCTGTGGGTTTGCCCGGCGTTGAAGCCGACAAGAATTCGGCACCTGGCGGCAGCGGGTCTTTCGCCCGATAATAGTGCTTCGTACACCGCTTGGACACAAGGACCTCATCATCGTTCACTGCTCGATTTCATTAGATCAGCGAACCTTTACTCATTTATTTAGGCATCCTCATATATCATTACATGCCGTTTTATGCCCTGAGGCATTCAACATCGCATTAAAAAAAAGGTAACAAAAATAAAAGTGGCGCCAGTACTGATACTTCATAGTAGGGGAATAATGTCGGAGGTATGTTCTTCGAATTGGATAATTTGTTAAAGCTCAGTTGAAAAATTGTTGATCCATTGGGTAAGGGGACCATCACTATTTAAAGGCTCTATCTTGTATAGCAGACGCCTGCAGTGCAGTACTGTAAGGTGCTTCCTTTCGACATCGCTTTTTTCGCCCATTCCATAGAGTCGTGCCCAGAATGACTTGCAGCCAGGGTTACCACCGGCCCTTGAAATACTTGGATACCCTTGATTTTAGAAAAACATTTTTGCAAGCCCTTGCAGTGAAACTCCTTTAATTTGGATGCAGATTTTAAATTTGCTGAAAACTTTGAAAAGTTGAAAAACGAATCTGAGAAGATACTAATTTTTATAAAATACATTATCTGTGAGGTTACTGACAGGTTCAGTCTTTGAAAATGTTCATTTGATCTTGACCAGTCACGCAGTTCAATGGAAAATGGCTTCGTATCTCCATTTTGCCTTGTGCTTCACGCCATGCAGTGCGTGTTATGACGTCATATGTCTTGTGAAAAGCGCGGGATATAGCCTGCCTGCTTGTATTATCCGCGTTGAGGAAAGTGAGTAACTTATTCCCAAAGAAAATCGATATTGCTACAATGGCAGTGATGTGAATGCTGCACCTTTCATGCTGCTACAAATGGATGGTTTTTGATGAAATTGCGCCTATAATACTGCGTCAGAATGTCATTCCAAGATCCGCGGCGAATTCAAGGGGGCGCAGGCTACCTCTTAATATGCGCAGGAATGACTCTGGTTTCTTTTCTCGCTGTACGACGAGAAATTACTTTAGGAATCCGCTTGCTAGCCACTCACCGCCTACTATTAGTGCACGGCAAGCGTACGTTTTGCTGGCCTGCATCGACGATGCTGTTAACGTTGTCCGAAATGAGCGCGGCGAATGCACAAGGGAAAAGAAATGTGCTTTGGAAGAGGCTTATATAAAGTTAAATTTTAGTCCTGCTATACTTATCAGCTTTTTGCGCAGAACCGTCACGTGTCCCCGTAGAGTGAATGTGCATGAGTTACAGCTGATAGCTCGATTTCACGAGCCCCATTCGCGCTCACTTTAACAGGGTCTTCAATTCCGAGCTTCTCATTTGTTTGTACAGTAGAATAGCGTTAATACGAACTTTCAGGGTATAAAGTCGGTTCCTGTAGATAGGAACCCAAGCTGAAGTTTGCAGTGTCGCAGATTGCAGCGCCGTAACACAGAGCATAGCGAGAGAAGCAAGCAGTTTTGGGGGCGCTTTTGGTGCTATTCCACGCCACCTTCCTGAACTTATTGGCATGAGCTTCTGCGCTCTGTCGAAGCCACACGTGGTGTCTGTCAGCTATCTGGGTTATGCCTACAAAAGCGAGGCATATAGTGCTATCAATCAAATGCGGGCTTCTAATCGTTCAGAATGTGCTCTCGCGTTTGTAGCGGCCAAAGCGACTGGCGCCAGCAGTTTTTAGGCACCTAGTGGAATAACTGCAGTGCCACCTGGGCACTTTGGGCTCTTGTGGTCTCGAAATTGTGTCGTTGTCGGACGTCCTCCGCTACGCGGGCTTGGATTACAAACCCGCCACGGTGGCTCAGTCAGCTACTGGGCCGGAGGACCCGGGTTCAACCCCGCCACGGCGGCCGCGTTTTGACGCAGGAGAAACGGGGAAGGCCCCCGTGTGGGGTGCGATGTCAGCGCACCTTAAAGAACCCCTGGTTTTCTAAAGTAATCCGGAGCCCTCCACCTCGTGGCTCACAAGTCGTTTCGGAACGTTAGACACCACGATTTATAAATTGCAATTTTGATTATAGTCGCAGTGCGAGAAAATGATCCGAACAGAGTCTCTTCGTATACGAAACACTTTGAGCAACACAGGTCGAATGCATCAATTTTATTTTGTCTCAGTAAAACTCGATTCTATGGTGGCTCTTTCTGGGTGTGTCGATGCTCGTCTGAGCGCAGAACATGCGTTTATTGCTGAGCAACATGCGTCTAAATGTTTTTCTGCTACTCGATCCAAACTCGTCACGTGCAGACAGAAATAACTCCGTTATCACCGTTTTGAAGTCGACAGCAATGCAGCCTAACCTATAAATTCCATCCCCAAGACACTGTCGACGCTCCGCAGTTTGTTTCCGATATCGGCCGGCGGTGGCAACATCTGTATTTTATCTTTCCCTTTTTGCCTTTTCAAGCTTCTAAAAGCTCGGTTTTCAGTGAAAATAGCCGCTTTAACATTAGAACAAGGCAATCATTTTATTGGAGTCTAATAAATTCCAGCCCATGCTTTGGTTCTCAGCCTGATCATGATGTTGTGTCACAACCTGGTATGTTTCGGATGTTATTGAATCTGAAAGCAAAATCGAGCCCTGGCTCCGAAGAAATACCCGATGCTTTTTTACACGCCATGCTGAAATGCTTTCTCACTTTCTTGCACACATTCCCCGTTCTTCTCTTCTGTCAGGAAAACTAGAATTGGTAAATTGTTTATTGAGGAAAGGAAATGGCGCAGTGTCTGTCTCACATATCTGGGTGGACACCCGAACCGCGCCGTAAGGGAAGGGAGGAAGGTGGGAGTGAAAGAAGAAAGAGAAAAAGAGGTCCCACTGGAGGGTGCCATGTGCTTTGCCTGTCCACAAGAAAGGTAATATCACATTTCTTGATAATTGTCGTCTTATATCAATAACCCCATCTTATTGCAAGCTGCTTGAACACTTTATAGTCAATTACATAAAAAAACATTTCTTCATGATAACTTCGCATACCGGCTTTCAAGCAGGGAATTCGGGAGGGTTTTTCGACAGTCACCCAACCCTTGACAATTGTCGTCTAATATCGATAACCTCATCTTGCTGCAAGTTTCTTGAACACATTATAGCCAATTACATAAAAAAACATATCTTCATGATAACTTCGCATAGCGGCTTTCAAGCGTGGATTTTGGGAGGGTTTTTCGACAGTCACTCAACTCTTGGCAATTCAGGCTTGGTCGATACTATTTTCCTCAATTTTAGCCAAGCTTTTGATTTAGTTCCGTAACACATCCAGAAACTTCAAGCAATCGGTCTTCATTCTTTCTGCTCATTAATCTGACCGGTGTCGATAGGTAAACATGGATGTTAACTGTTATTAATTAATTAATTGCTTATTTGTTTATTTCCTTATTATATTCTCAGGGTACAGACGTACATTACAGAGGGGAGGATGCAGAGGCATATAAATTGCACAGAAAAAAATGTTATTAGTAAAAATATTGTGACGGACTAGAAGACGCCGAAGCGGGCAGTGGCATGGGCAGGAGCGCTCGTGCTAGGCTCGCAGACATTAAATCATATCATCGCCATCGGTCATGCAGTCCTTTCTTCATCGCTTGCCGTCACGTAACATTTGGTGTAAGGTGCGGGGTACCTTCTTCATCCCGGTCCCGGAGCTTAGGAGCCTGCTGTACACCGAGTTCTACTGTGGAGAGCTCACGGCTTCGCACCTTCCGGCGCTTCCCCAGCCTGCCAGGTATGCCCCGACGCCGCCGCTCTTCACCGTCCCGCCCCAAGCCCCGACCAGAAGACACGACGACACAACGACCGCCGCAACTGCCCTGTGACCTCACTCACCACCCACATGAGAACCCACATGAGAACCTACAAGATCCAACGACCTACGACCCCACTGAACCGAGACCGCCGCCACTGACCAGAGAACCCATTGACCACCGACACTCACACGAGAAACAAGTACCCCAGCCCCTGCCGTTGGGTGTGTCCACGGGCCTCGACGTTGACTTCCAGAAACCGGTGGCTCCTCAGTCTTCGTGGATCTGGCTTCACCCGCTCATCATGTCTTTCATCGTGACGGCAAGCCCTTCATCTTCTCTTCTCTGTTCATATGTTCTGCCACGCCCATCGTCACGTCCTGCTTGTCATCGTCGGTGGCATTCTTCTAGTTCGCGCAATCGGGACGATCGCTTCGTGGCCCCGAGTCATGTGGCGGACTAGAAGACGACGAAGCGGGCAGTGGCATGGGCAGGAGCGCTCGTGCTAGGCTCGCAGACATTAAATCATATCATCGCCATCGGTCATGCAGTCCTTTCTTCATCGCTTGCCGTCACGTAACTATATATAAATCTGTAAAACCAGTTCAAAACAAAAGTAAGCACACAAAAAAAGAAAAAAGAGGTACAAAAGGTGAATTTTGAAATCGGCAACGATGTTGGTACAAAGATTTAACAAGGGATACAAGAATAAAACAACGAATACAGCAATGAAAATATACGAACAGCTATGATGAGAATGTGAACACTAGCTATGAAAAGAAACATTGTAATGCGGATTTGTAATGCGGATTTAAAGTTCTCAATTCTATATGTGCTTTTTAGTGATGCTGACCGGTTATTCCAGTCACTGCTTCTCCAGGGAACAAATGAGTACGAATATTCAAGCGTATTTGAGTGTGGAATACGTACCTTGTTTTTGTGGTTACGGCGAAATGAAATGTATGACGGTGGTTGAACCCAAAGGTAGCGCAAGGTTTAGTTATGGTAGTACATGTTATGAAAGAAAGACAGGCGAGATAACTCTTCGGGTCGATAAAAGTGGTAGATGTAAATAGGCATTCATTTTAGTAACACTAGCGGTCCTTTAGTTATTGTTTAAAACCAGGCTGAGCGATTTTGTATTGCCGGTATGAGAATTACGTGACCGGGATCCCAGACAGAGGACGCGTATTCAAGTTGCGGACGAAAGTAAGTTGTGTACAGTAATAATTTCAAGGATGATGGTGGAAGGGAGAAATTTCGGCGTATATATTCAAGAGTACTACTGCCTGTAGAAGTGATGTAATTTGGCATGCGATTTCCAAGATATATTATTGGTAATGAGAACACCCAGCTGCCGGTATGATGCCATAGATTCTAATGAGACGTTATTAAGCATACACGTAGGACTCGTGTGGTTAGTACGGGATACGCTAATTTATTTGCATTTGTTAATATTTAATGGCATATACGTCATGAATTACACCATTCGACAATTTTATTGAGGTCCTTCTGAATTAATAGGACATCGGAAGCATCAGTTATTTGACGGAATAAAATACAGTCGTTCGTCTGCAAAAATAGAAATTTTGGAAGAAGCGTTGCAGGGTAAGTCGTTTATGTAAATCAAGAATAAGAGAAGACCTAGAACCGACCCTTGCGGAACGCCGGATTGGACTGGAGCCGAGGGCGAGGTCACTGCGTTAGTGGTTGAAAGCAGGATGTGAAGACAGCACGAATCCAGTAAGTTATAGCAGGGTCTGTTGAGTTGTGTTGGGTTTAATGGCACATAGGCAGCTAAGGCCATCATGCGCCAAGCACATATTGCAGGGTCTATGTTTAGGAAGCCTAGTTTATGAAGAAGTAGATCATGGTTAGCCTAGTCAATAGCTTTGGGGAAATCGAGAAGTACGCATTTAGTTGTAAAGCCATGGTCTAGATAGGCATGCAAATCATTAGTGAAAAAGACTAGCAGAGTTTCACAAGAGCAATCTTTACGGAATTCAAGCTGCGCACTGCAAAAAAGTTATCTTCAAGAAAGTTATCTATATACGTGTATATTATGTGTTCTATAATTTTACACGGTACGGATGTAATGAAAATGGGCCTGTAGCTGAGCGAGTTATGTGTTTAGCCTGACTTGCGGATGGGAATTACATTTCCAGTTTTCCAGTCATGAGGCATACTGCCAAAGTTATATGGTTGTGAAAAAATCAACTGTAGTATGACTGAGCAGTATTACACTGTATTTTGCAAAAAATTAACATTGATCTCGCTGACTCCACAAGGTTAATTGTGTTTTAATTTATGTATTATGGCTTTGATGCCATTGTTTCAAATATTAGGGGTTACATGAGGTGATAAGTGGTAGCATTTGCAACTGGCATCCGATTGGTGAGTACAGATGATACTAAACATGAGTACGCATCAGCAGTTTGGTCTCCTCACCAGGCTTACTTAACACCATTGAATCCATCCAGAATCGTGCGGCTCGCTTTATTACTTCAGGTTATGATTTTCACCACAGCATTACCGCTATTAAGTCATCCATCGCTATCAGCCCACTAGCCCTTAAACGCAAAGTTTCTCGATTATGTTTACTGGACAAATTATACCACAACTTTCCTAAACTACGCGAGTCCCTTCTAGTCCCTCCTGTGCGCACGTCACACCGTTTATTCAACTTCATGAGCATCCAACGTTTACACGAATCAACTAATGCCTTTACCAGATATTTTTTGGACAGCCGCTGTTCAAGACTAGAATCAGCTTCCAGACATTGTTGTCATTGAATGCGATCCAGTTAGTTTTAAAGAACGTCTGATGTCTTATCTTGCCGTATAAACTGTTTCATTTTCCCTTTCATGACATTATTTGTATTTATGCTTTTCTTGTCTGTTTGTTTTTCTGATTGATTCTTTTTTCTTTTTCTCCCCACCAATGTGAGTCATGTCGAATGTACTGGTTTGGTTTAGTTTGGTTTTGGGGTTTAACGTCCCAAAGCGACTAAGGCTATGAGAGACGCCGTAGTGGAGGGCTCCGGAAATATCGACCACCTGGGGTTCTTTACCGTACACGGGCTTCTAGAATTTCTCCTCCAAAGAAACTCAACCGCCGCGGCCGGAATCGAACCCGCGTCTTTCGGGTCAGCAGCCGAGCACCATAACCACTGAGCCACCGCGGCGGCTTGAATGTACTACTCCCCCCCCCCCCCCCCCGCCCTCATGTAAGGGTCAAATAAATGGTAAATGATGATGAAAATGACTTAACGAATGTGTCGGTAAATACTTTGGAACAAAGGTGAGGCGGCACTGATTGCCCTGAACTTGTGAGTAGAGACGTTCGTGTTAGTATTACCTCTTATAACATCCCGAAAACATTTTGGATTAGTCTTTACTAAGTGGGGAAAAGTCGTGTTAAAAAATAAAAATTTAGCCGACCTTACGCCAGTAATATAAGACTTCACCACTTTTTTGTAGATAGCCAATTTGTCGGTTTTGTAGAGTGTTAAACTGAACGGTATAAGTGCTTTTTTCATAAACTGTTTAGGTGTGTGTTATACCAAGGTGCTTTTTTGCTGGAGTAACCGGTTACAAGGGGGACGTGTCGGATGATTAATTCTGAAATTTCATCTTTTAACATGCGCCAGCTAGTTTCTATGGACCGATCCTGACAAAGTGGTAAAAAAAAACATCTAAAAATGATCAGAGTTCGCTGTTGGTGGCAGTGTAATCAGCTTTGTTATAATCCCGAAATTTTCTTTTCCGTCGGCTCATTTTTGTTTGAGTCACAGTTAGCGTGAAGTGTAAGATATCTAGATCGCTCAGCCAGGGCAGGTGTGAAACCGCGTATAAGTTATCCGTTGATGACGTAAGAATAATAAGGACAAGGAGTGGCGATGTGTTTTGAAATTGAAATTGAAATTGAAATTTATTCCGCAACAGAAAAGGAATGTTGCGAGGAGGGCAGGTAAAAAGATGAAAAAAACAGCTTGAGGAGTCCTGACCTCCCAGCATACACAGTAGCGCAGCAGCGTGCGGCGAAGGCGTACACGTCAACATCAAAGCGAGAAAAGAAAAGAAATAAACAGCTCATACAAACAAGGTACGCAATTTCTGTGAGGAAATCGCGGAAATGTCATTATTTGTTTCAGTAAAAAGATAATTTAAAACCGTCGGCAATGAGTATTTCAACATCTGTTTCCCGTAGTTAGTCCGGCATTTGGTGACATTCCAGGGTTCCAAATAGCGTACGTTATAGGTGGTGGTGTTTATCTGCAATCCTGCTAGGCTAGTTAATGCATCATTATTCTTTAGTATTCCCTGTTTATAAAGGTGGGATAGTTTGTAATTGTATAGTGATGTAACAGGAACGATATTGTGTTTTTTAAATAGGTCTGCAGTATGAGAGCGATACGGAACATTGCAGACCAGACGTAAGACCCGTTTCTGCAATATTAAAAGTTTGCTGATGTTTGTTGCTGTTGTTGTGGACCATACTAAAAAGGCATAGCTTAATGTGGAGGAAAATAAACAGTTATATAAAAGGACGTTAACTGAGGTAGGGAAATAATAACAGTGGCGGCGTATGATGCCAATAGTTTTCGACAACTTATTTACGATATAGCCGACGTGTTCATCCCATGTCATATTTTCAGAAAAGTATACACCTAGTGATTTAAAAGTTTTTACTATTTCAATATTGGTATTGTTTAACACAATGTGCGGCTACTGGATTTGCTTGTGGCGGGGGTGAAATAGTACAGCTTTTGTCTTGCGATGGTTAAGTGCTAAACAGTTTGTTTGAGCCCACGTATTTATTTTAGACAGCGCGCTATTGGCTTGATTAGCTAAGGTCTCACATGAGTTGTCTGACAAAAATAAGCTAGTGTCATCTGCATAGATTATATAGTGGGCATTTTCGTCAAGGCGTACTATTTCATTTATATACAGGACAAACAGAAACGGGCCCAGAATACTGTCCTGTGGGACACCTGTTTTTACTGATTGTACTGCAGAATTTTGTCCTCCAATTATTTGTCCTCCAACTGAGATCTATGTTGCAAATAAGATGTGATTAATTCTTGTGCTTTCCCCCTAATGCCATAATGCTCCAGTTTTTTAATGAGAATGTTGTGATTTATGAGATCAAACGCTTTTGAAAAATCCAGAAACAGTCCAAGCACCATATTTTTGCGTTCGAAATTTGACAAAATAAACTCCTTTTGAGCCAAAAGTTACGCGTGTACACGTGTAGGAAGATTAACAATCTGTGAGGTTGAAGTCTGAACAAATGGAAAGAAACAACCTGGATTCAGTGGACGAAGGGGTAGAAAAGGGGTTGTCGTGTGACTAGATGATATTCGGAATATTGAAGTCGCCTGAAACCAAAATTTCAGCTCCCGGGAAATCGCTGATAAGCTGATTTAAGGAGTCATGTAGGTTATCCCCAATTGGTGTGCCAGTCGAGGGAGATCGATAACATGCACCTAAAATTATTTTTTAATTAAGGTTTAGGCAGCACCAGATTAGCTCTAAATTCTCAGCAATAGGTGCAAGAAAACAGTCAATGCACTCATTAATTAGTACACCGCCACCAATTCTGCCCATTCTGTCACTCCGGAAAACATACCGGTTTTCACATTTTAACAATTCATTATTTATTATTCTGCTATTTATCCAGGTTTCGGTTAATGCAATGATGTCAGCATTAGTCATCGCGCATAACTCATCCTTTTTTTTTGGATAAAGGCCACGAATGTTCGGAACATTCCTTTATCTTCTTCATGGTTTGCAAAATCGGCGCAAGATCGTAAGGGCCCGGATTACTTTAGACGTCCCCACAGAGGAGGAGTAACAATGAACACAAGGGCAAGAACACAGCTTCTGAGCACGGAAGCACGATCACAAAGCGGTCGTCTGATTTCAAGCAGGGAAACGGTAATTTGGAAAGATAACTGACTTGTAGGACTAAGAAAGGTGTGCGTAAGCTTTTCATTCTTTGCTTCATCATGCCTTCGCTCCCAATGACGAGTGAATGCTAGACTTTCTTGAAAACGTAGCAGCACGAAAAAACGAGGACAAAAAAGACACAGGTACGACAGGACATATGCTGCACCTGTCGTACCTGTGTCTTTTTTGTCCTCGTTTTTTCGTGCTGCTACGTTTTCAAGATGGATCAATACCAAATGGCCCAAACTTCAGTGAATGCTCGACGCCAGGTATTCTCCGTTCTGAAGGTAATGATGTCTACGTTGCGGTTGCGCAGTGCCGGAAGTCCAGGGGACGTTTGGTAGATTCGTACTGGGCCATGAAGCCATTTGGCAGCAATGGCGGTTCCGGAGCACATGCGGCGTCGCCGGATCCGTCCACCAGTGAACCATTTTCAGTGTGGTGGCCAGCTGCTGGCGTCCCAGCCACGAAAACCGCGAAGAACTGCAGGACGAAGAAAGGTGCAAGTTTTTCATTCTTTCCTTCATCGTGCCTCCACGCTCACACTGTTCTAACCTTCCTGCCACATCCAACCCGGAGCCCTCAGAAGAGGCGGCAATCACGCTTGCCCTTAAACAAACTGATGCCCAGTACGTCCTTACCGACTCAAAAAATGCACTCCTAAATTGTGCTCGAGGGCGAGTCCATGACTCCGCCTTCCGCATCCCCAGCTCGCTCCCCCTAAACCCTCCGATCGGATCCTCCTAAACCCTAAACCCTAAACCGATCGGATCCTCCCCTGCACGTACTTAATGTATACTGCTCCCCGAAACTGAAGCGAGTGACCTTCGCGGACCTCTTTAGCCGTGCACTTAAAGAGGCGGGTCGCGACCCCCTACTGATTGTGGGCGACTTCAACGCCCCTAGTCAGCTATGGGGCTAGCGTAAGGAGGAAGTGCGCGGACGCATGCTGGCGGAGTCGGCGTCCACACTGGGCCTCACCCTCCACACCGACCCGGCATTTCCTACCCGCGTAGGCAACTCGGTGACCCGAGACACATGCCCGGACCTCACTTTCACTCGCAACATAAGACACGCAGACTATCAACACCGAGGATACCCTCGGCAGCGACCACTGCATAATCAACACCACTGTTTATACACGCCCCCTAAAGCGCCCTACCACACTAGCACGCATACCCAATTGGACCACCTTTCGCAAAAATTTCCCATCCGACACCAACACGAACATCACAGAGCAAGGATACGCAAACTGGTCCCGGTCAGTCATATCGCACCTTCGCTTCCACGAGAAGCAGATACAGCTTACAGAGGTAGTCACGGACGCGGACAACCACCTCCTCCACCTCTGGGAAGCGCGCCGCGGCCTCACGCGCCGCTGGAAGCGCCAGAAACACAACAAGAAGCTCAAAGCGCGCATTGCGGACCTCACCCGGCAGGCAGCAGAGTACGCGGCCCAACTCGCTGACTCCAACTGGGTAGACCGCTGCAACACGGCGGCGAGGCAGATGTCGAGCCGCAACACGTGGCGGCTCTTCCGAGCCCTCATCAACCCAACACATACCCGCACAGAAGCGCAGAAGCAACTACACAAAGCCATGCACGCATTCTAAGGAAATACAACGCAGTTGGCACAGGCGCTCCGGGATAGCTACCTGTGTACAACGCAGGACGCCCGCAGATCGGCCTACTCCTACGCCGGCAGGGAAAACTCGGAGTTGGACAAGCCTTTCCAGCTTCACGATCTGCGGGCGGGTCTGGCCAAAATGAAGAGGGGCACCACGCCGGGCCGGGACAAGGTCAGAGTCAAACTTTTGGCGAACCTTCCTGATTCAGCGTACCAGTGCCTTCTAGAATACATCAATGCGATCTGGACGGGGGAAACCCCGCTCCCCATTGACTGGAAGACGGCTCTTGTCACCTTCATCCCGAAGGCCGGGAAATCGATCGACACGGACAACCTCCGCCCCATCTCTCTCACCTCGTGTGTGGGCAAATTGATGGAGACGATGGTGCGGGATCGGCTGTCCGAGTACCTCGAACAACACAACACCTTCGCGGACACCATGTTCGGATTTCGCCCACATAGATCCGCACAGGATGTCCTGCTCCAACTCGACCGCGAAATCCTGAACCCCATTACACAGCCCCAAAACGATAAAATTGTCCTTGCGCTTGACCTGAAAGGAGCGTTCGATAACGTAACTCACGAGGTCATACTCACACATTTGAGTCAAACTCACTGCGGCACCAATACCTTCAATTACGTTAAACAATTTCTCACGGACAGACTGTCATACATCCGAATACAGGACGAAGAGCGCGGACCTTTCATGCTCGGCACGACGGGGACTCCACAAGGCGCGGTGCTGTCCCCTCTGCTATTCAACATTGCCATGATGCGCCTACCCGCCCTGCTGGGTGCGGTCGGAGGGGTCCAGCATGCGCTGTACGCCGACGACATCACCATCTGGGCTACACAAGGACGCCTGGGGGATATGGAGACCAGCCTGCAAACGGCCGCCAGCATAGTGGACCGCTATGCTCGAGACTGTGGTCTGCAATGCTCCCCGCAGAAATCGGAATTCGTGCATTTACGTCCCTCGCGCACATGCTCGACCCAAATCAATCTCTCGTTGCAAAGCGGTCCCATTCGCGAATCCAAGGAAATCAGAGTCCTTGGACTCTTCATACACAACCAGCGACGCTGCGACACAACACTCGCCAAGCTCCGGCAGGTGGGGGACCAGGTGGGCCGCATGGTCCGCCGGGTTTCCAACAAGAGCGGTGGGTTACGATGCAAAGACGCCTTGCGGCTGGCGAACGCATTCGTGACCAGTCGAACCTTGCATTCGACTCCCTACCTCCACCTGCGGAAACAGGAGGAGGATGACCTCGAGGTCATCCTCCGCAAAATCATGAAACGAGCGCTGGACCTCCCAGTTTCTACCTCTACCAGCCGCCTTATGGCACTGGGGATGGTGAACACTTTTAGGGAGCTTCGGGAGGCCCACCTCAACAACCAATACACTCGTCTCACAAAGACAGGGTCGGGTCGCCGCCTTTTAGCCCGACTTCACATCCAGCACACTCAATTCACAGAGGAGAGATGCCGCCTTCCCGTACGCTGGAGACGCGCCCTCCACGTGCGGCCTCTCCCCACCAATATGTCCAAAAAGGATCATAATGGCAGGCGCCTGGCGCGGGCGGAAGCCTTGGACCGCCATTTTCGGAGCAAACCAGGAGTCTTCTACGTGGACGCGTCCGGCCCGGACTCCAGGGGATGGTACACGGCCGCGGTCGTCCACGAGGGTAAAACAGTAGACGCCCTTACTTTCAAGGCCCAGTCAGCAATTCACGCTGAAGAGGTTGCCATCGCTTTGGCAGCCTCTGACACCTCCTCCAAATACATAATCACCGACTCACGAGGGGCTTGTCGAAACGTCACGCAAGGGTGGGTTACTCCCCTAGCTTTCGCATTTACCAAAATTGTAGCCGAGACTCGGATCCCGCGCACCGATCTATCGTTTGGGCTCCAGGTCACCAAGGCGTCCACGGAAATGAGGCAGCCGACGCCGCCGCCCGCGCGCTCTCTCTCCGGGCATTTCCCACGGGACCCGACGCCGACCAGGACTTGGATTTCAATCCGATTTACACTTTTAAAGAAATATGCGATTATTACAAATCCACGCACCAAACTCTTCCCACCCCATGCGAAGGGCTGGGGAAGGTCAACGAGCGGGTACTCCTGCGTCTGCTCACCAACACGATGTTGTGCCCGGCAATTCTACAGCGCACAAGAGAAGACGGCACAAGCGAGGAGACACAGACATTTTATTTCCCTTAAGTATGTCATACCAACATGCCCAAGCCTCGTCTCTTCTGAATTCTACAGCATTTCGATCCTAAATTCGACGGGCGGTGCTCACACTGTGGGGAGGTGTCTGACACCTACCACATGGTGTGGGCCTGCCAGCAGAACCCATCCCTACCCCCTATCCCGAACCCCACCCGAGAGGACTGGGAGGCGACCCTGTCCGGTTGCTGCACCCTCGAGGCCCAAAGGGCCTTAACGCAGCGCGCCCGGGCTGCGGCAAACGCCAATGGTGTGCCTGACTAGGCATTCCACCTAGTGCTTGTAAGGGCGTTACCCTTCAGGTCACGACCCCCAACACCTCTCCCTATGATTAAATAAATCTTTTCACCACCGCCACCACCGCCCTAAACCCGCCGTGCGTCATGTGGAGCTGATCTGGGTGCCTGCGTACTCCGGGAACCCCGGCAACAAAGCCGCCAATGTCCACGCCCGAGGTCTTATCAACCGGTCGGCGGCGGAATCCGAGTCTGAATCTTGCCGGGAGCGCATGAACTCCTTTGGCGAGCTCACCCAGGCATATCGCGCCGAACGCCGGCTACACCCCCTACGCCACCAATCCCTTGACAGTTATCACCAAATTTCATGGCGCTGCCTTCAGACCCGCACTATTCCCTCCCCCTATTTCCTCTCCCGCATACACACCCTCCTGTACCAAGAGCACTCGGCCTCACGCTACTCTCACCCACATTCTTCTTGAATGCCCTGCGGACCCTACCCTGCGGGGCCTGGAGCTCCTGACCATTTGGGGGTAATGAGAGATCCTACAGCGCTCGATGGACCCGGCCAGGCAGAAGATTGCCTCTGACCGGGCAGCCCACGTTATAGAACTTTATTGACTCATGAGCGTATAGTGTGGCGGTGTTGTGCGGGGACCCATGGACCTACGTGTCCCAAATCCCTTGGTCATTAAAGTTATCTCTCTCTCTCTCCAGTAACTTCTGGCGTCCCACAACAGAGCGTCCTTGGGCCATTAATATTATATCTATACTAAAGACATTACTGACATCATTACTATTCCTGTTCTGATTACGTTAAGAGCATACGTTGTTGGGCTAGTCGGTCAATCATGGTAAATAAAAGCGGGTACTGCGCACAAAAAGACACGGACAAGAAGGTAACACAACAAACGCAGGCTCGCGACTAACTTTGTTTGAAAAACGGCGCTTCTTTTATAGCTTCAAACTGTCACATCACACACATGAGCAAGCCAAAAACCTGTCTTCATTTTGATAAAGTTTGATAGAAGTGTCACTTACACAATCTTTACCTTTCTGTTTGATGCAAAACGCCTCAGCCAACTCCCGCGCCACCTGGACACGGCTCCTCCTCAAAACTTTGCTATCTGCCAGCAAAGGCAGGCATGGCTTATTGCGCGTAGCATCCTGGCACGCGCCACAGTGCAGGGGTAAATTCGACCCTGTTCCCGATTGCATCGAAAGCTGGTGTTCCTTTAAGCGATCATTCAAACATCGGCCTGTCTGACCGATGTATGCCCTGCCACAGGTGAGGGGAATCTGATATACGACACCCGTCTGGCACCTGACGAAACGAGTGGCATGACGCCTCACGCAGTCCGCCTTCCTCTTCCCTCCGTACATGACCTGAGGGCACAATGAGGCCAACTTGCACGGGGCGGTAAAGACTACCGGCACACCGTAGCGTTTCGCCACATTCTACAGGTTGTGGGAAATCATGTGAACATACGGTAGAACCGCTGGCCTCATTTCCTTAAAACGGCCACTACCCCTGCACGTCCTTTCTTTCAGTTTGCGCAGAAGCTCCTCTGCCAATGCAACAATGATCGCAGCAGGAAAACCAGCCTTCGTCATCCTAATTATCTGATTGTTAGGTTGTTTGCTGTACTGTCTCTCATAGCGACTCAGGCTATGAGAGACGCCGTAGTGAAGGGCTCCGGAAATTTCGACCACCTGGGGTTCTTTAACGGGCACTGACACCGCACAGTGCACGGGCCTGTAGAATTTCGCCTCCAACGAAATTCGGCCGCCGAATTTTGTTGGAGGCGAAATTTGTGGAAAATTACGTGGGCGTGGATGTGCAAAATTGCGGCGCTGGAAATGTGTGGTTATATTGAAGGTGCTTCACGTATATTGAACCAAGGATTAAAAAAAGTGGCGCACCTTAGCTGAATGAAACCAAATGTACATTGTTTCCCGTCGTGTGGAGCTCCTCGGAGTGTTTTTAAATTCCGCTTAATTGTTTAATGAACTTCGATTAATTATGTAAAAAATTTAATGTTCACTTTAGAGTACCTTGCGTATCGTTAAGTTGCAGAGGTTACTAAACAACTTTCTTGGGATGGCGTTGCGCACACGAACAAACGTACACAGGAAGAGGCAGAAGACAGAAAGAGCGCAAACTATCAACTAGATTTATTGCTTTCGCAACAGAATATATATGCAGCATACACACGTGCAAAACAGAATAGGGAGAGGGAAAAAAGGGCAAGGGAGAAGGGGATATCAAGTCAGGCCTGCATAGGTCAGCGAAAGCTACGGATAAAATTCCTTTCCCTATCATATAAGGTGACCGAGGTATCGCTAATAGAATTTCCGCCTTTTTCTCTGATGTGGAAAGCTTCTAAAAGTTCGCGGGCTATTTTGCTTTTGCTCTTGCCCAGAATCTTGATGTAATTGAGCATCTGCTCACAACCAGAGCATGAAATGCAATGGGCAGGCAAGTTAGCCCCGTCTCTTTTTCTTACAGATAGAGCATGCTCCCCTGCGCGCTCATTTTTGTTTGTTCGTGTGCGCAACGCCATTCCAAGAAAGCTATGCACCAACTCGCCCAGCAAGAAGTTCTTCTACATTACTAAACAACCAATCCAATTTTTTGTAGGAACATATATTCTACGTGGTCCTCTTTCCCAGCATTAAAAGAAAGCCGGCCAAATATGAAAAAAAAAACGACGTGATTACGATCTTGCGCTACCGCACTGTAGCGCTACCAAGCGTGTCCTGAGTGAACGAAGCGTGAGGGGCCGACGCCGCTCTCAGCCATCTAAAAACGTTGGCTCTCAGCATAGCCTTGAAAGTGCGTCAGCACATTCTTCCTGAACATGGAAAGCGCGCGCCCGGATCTGCGATAAGTGTAAGCAGGCCGTCGGCAACCAATTCAGACGGAGCTTCTATTGAGCCATTGCATAGGCAAAACAAAAAAGGAAGGGAAAGCAGTGAAGTCGCCTATTTCAAGGCAGCCTCCGTTTTTTGTTGTTTTAATCTTTTAGCAGCTCGTCGAACTGAGCGGTGGCCGCTCAATTGGTCCCGGTAAGCGCGCACGCTTCGTTCGTTCAAAACACGGCTGGGAGCGCTGGAATGTGGCAGCGCACGAGCGCAGCCACGTGGTGTTTTCATATTGCGCGGGCTTTCTTTAAATGCCGAAAAAAAAAAGGACCGCGCAGGAAATACGTTGCAGCAAAAAAAAAACTACATCGGTTCTTTCTTAACTCTCTCTACAACTTCAGGTAAAGCTGGTGACTCTAAAATGAACAGAAAATTTCCGTAATTAATATTAGTTAATTATGCTATTCAACAGAATTCCAAAAATGCTCTGAGGAGGCCACACGATGAGAAACAATATATCGTGGATTTCACAGTTCCGGTGAGCAAGTTTTTTTTTAATTCTTGGTTCATGTTACGTGAAAAACCTGGTATATGTGTCCCAGCTAAATGTAACCAACCTTTTAAAAAACACGGAATGTCCTAGCCACGTGAAACCCAATGAGGGTTGTTTACAGTCGCGTCACCTAGTCTGCAGAAATTTTTTTGTTCTTCAAACAGAATTAATTAGTCCAACCTAATCAGCTAACTTTTTAAGTATTGACTTGAGGAACAATAAGTGTCAATGGAAAAGTTGTAGATCATTTTGAAAAACCGCTAAAAAAACCGTTTGCCCCAAGATACCGTTTACGTAAAAGGGTTTTCTCACCGGCCTTAAACCATAACTCGCGAATCATAAAAAAAATGGCCTGGCTTAGCTTATGGTTAAGCCTAGGATGCGAAGCATACCGCCGGCGGAGGCTGCGCGTCCACAAGCGAGCGCACGAGTTGAGCCCCAGCTTTCACAGCTGTTGTGACGTCAGCACCCTTAGCGGAAGGAGCGGGAGTTAGGCCGCCGGTGGAGGCTGCGCGTCCGCAAGCGAGCGCACGAGTTGAGCCCCAGCTTTCACAGCTGTTGTGACGTCAGCGCCCTTGCGGAAGGAGCGGGAGTTAGGCCGCCGGTGGAGGCTGCGCGTCCGCAAGCCAGCGCACGAGTTGAGCCCCAGCTTTCACAGCTGTTGTGACGTCAGCGCCCCTAGCGGAAGGAGCGGGAGTTAGGCCACCGGTGGAGGCTGCGCGTCCGCAAGCGAGCGCACGAGTTGAGCCCCAGCTTTCACAGCTGTTGTGACGTCAGCACCCCTAGCGGAAGGAGCGGGAGTTAGGCCGCCGGTGGAGGCTGCGCGTCCGCAAGCGAGCGCACGAGTTCAGCCCCAGCTTACACAGCTGTTGTGACGTCAGCGCCCCTAGCGGAAGGAGCGGGAGTTAGGCCGCCGGTGGAGGCTGCGCGTCCGCAAGCGAGCGCACGAGTTGAGCCCCAGCTTTCACAGCTGTTGTGACGTCAGCACCCCTAGCGGAAGGAGCGGGAGTTAGGCCGCCGGTGGAGGCTGCGCGTCCGCAAGCGAGCGCACGAGTTGAGCCCCAGCTTTCACAGCTGCTGTGACGTCATATCACGTGGTGCGCCGATGTAGGTCAAGTGGTAGCTACGCGGCCGCGCGCGGCGCAGCAAGGAAGAGCTCGGTTGTGCGGCTAGTATGCTTCGCATAAAAAGCTTTCACGTGATAATAGTGCCACTTCAAAGGCCCAAGACGCGTCTCTTTTTTAGAGAACAAAATCCGATTTTTTTTCTTAACTGCTCTCCCCGACGAGCCTTTGCATGCACATTGGGGCGGACATATGAGCCAGCAGCTGGTCACGGATGCCGTTGTTTTAAGGCCAATAATTAAAGCCACGTAAATCGTACCTTAATATAAAAACAACGCTGCTAGCGGTTTTTCGAGACGATCTACAACATTTACGTTGACCCTTTGTTCGCCAAATCAATAATTAAAAATTTAGTTAATTAGAATCAGTTCTCAGCCGCCATGCGGCTCAGAACAACCTTCAGTTGGTATGATGATGATGATGATGTCCTCAGGCTCAATGGCACATCACGGGGCTGCGACACTTCGTCTTTTTTAAAAGCTGTACGACATACATGACGGAAGCCAACAGTCACTGAAACCAATTAGCATAGGCGATACTTTTTGTTCTTAATTTGTGGTGTTCATGAATAGGAGATTAACATGGTAGTTTTTTATTCTTCATTTAAAGATAATTCATCATAAAGCAGAAGAAAAAACAACGACATGCCGCCGATGCTATCCGAACCCACGAGCCCTGAATTTCGCGTACGGTGCTCTACCAATTGAGCACCGGCTGACAGCTAGCCCCGGCGTTAGCCAACAGCAAACGACTAGCAGTCTTGATGCCATAAACACAAGAGGGTTCTCTCACAATTTCCGCCCTCACCATTCGATCACGTTCCTACATGGCACTCACGTTAATAGAGGACGTACTACGTCTGCCGCTATGGACAAGGGGGGCGCTGGTGAACACTCTCAAGGTTCGGTTACACTGCACATACGAGGTCTGTTAGAAAAGTATCCGACTTTATTTTCTTTTACGAACACCTGGTGGATTTGAAACAAGCACGCTTGAACCAGCCTACCTTGAACCTTCGTGCGCATGCACAAATTTTTTCTCCCCTGCTGATAGCGTCAGTCACTGGCACGCAGCGTTTGAGTGAGGCAGTGCGCAGTGCTCTCGTCGGTTTTTTATTGCAAGGAAAATGGCGGAGCGACAGGAGCAGCGCTATTGCGTCAAATCTTGCCAGAAACTAGGCGACACCCAAGTGGAAACCATTCGGAATATTCAGACGGCTTTCGGAGACAATGCTATGAGCAGCACACAAATTAAGCAGTGGTACAATTGGTTTAAAGACGGCCGCACATCGGTGCAGAGAGAGCCACGCTCCGGCCGGCCATCAACATGCCGAAATGACCAGGTCATTGCCGATGTGAACGCTGTGGTGACGCGGGACCATCGTGTGACTATCCGAGCAATTGTGGAAGAGGTGGACATCACCAATTTTTCGGCACATTCCATTATCACCGAAAATTAGGCCATGGAGAAAGATGCGGCAAAATTCGCACTGAAGCTGCTCACGGTGGAACAAAAGCAGCTTCGTGTTGTAGACTCACAGGATATGCCGGATTACACAAACAGTGACCCCGACTTCATCAACACCATAATCGCTGGTTACGAGCCTGGGGTGTACACGTACGACCCGGAAACTAAATCCCAGTCGTCGCAATGGCAGCATTAAATGTCACCAAGACCAAAGAAGGCCCGCCAAGTGCGCAGCAATGTCACAGTGATGCTGACTGCTTTCTTTGACTCCCTCTGTGTGGCACACCACGCGTACGCACTCCACAAAGTAAACATTGACCAAAAGAATACTACAGGGATGTCCTCCGTCGCCTGGGTGGTGCTGTGCGGCGCAAGAGGCCGAAGTTGAGGTCAACAGGAAATTGGCGCATCCATCATGACAATGCTCCTGCACATTCCTCGCACTATATTCACACTTTTTTCGCGAAAAATCAGACTGCTGTAGTTCAACAGACTCCTTACTCTCCTGATATGGCCTCCTGTGACTTCTGGCTGTTTTCCAAAATCAAGAGGCCATTGAAAGGAGCACGTTTTCAGACAAGAGAGGACATTATGGCTGCAACGACAGCTGAGCTAAACTCCATTCCGAAAGGGGCCTTTTCGGAATACTTCCAACAATGGCAGCACCACTGGGAGAAGTATGTGGAGTCCCAAGGAGACTACTTTGAAGGTGATTAGGTTTCCAACGCTCCAGTTATGCCAGTTTTTTTTCTTCGGCAAAAGGTCGGATACTTTTCTAACAGACCTCGTATATACCCCTGAGAGCAGATTGGATAGCCGTCACCGTAGCTCTGACAATAAAGAAAAAAAAGTCACCGTAGCTCTGTTGGTACCGGACGCGAAATTCGGAGGTCGTGGGTTCGAATCCCACCGGCAGCATGTGGTTGTTTTTGCTTATGCTTTATAATGAATTATCTTTGAAAGAGTAATAAAAAATATTTACCATATTGTCACGTAGTGGTGACTGCGGTCCGGTGAACAGGAAAACAGCGAGAATGGCTTCTAAACGAAACTCGTTATTTGGATTGACTTGCGCCCGCGAAGAACTGAATCACTCGGCGGCGGCGTAGCAACAAGCGCGCTCGGCGGTCGTCGAACAGAATGCCGACTGCTCTCGGCCATGAACTTTTTAAAGCTGATAAGGAACTTTCGAGATAAAGGTTGAGAAGTTACCAGAACATTCTGGAACATCTTAAAATAAGCTCCGCCAGGAGGCGATCAATCGAGATAAATCTAGGCGCTTCTTGAGTCACAAATAAAGCGATACAGCGGCGTGCCGGCAGCTTTCAAGAATGAACAAACACTACAAACATTCGCGGCATTACTCCCCTCTCAAAGAAGCTTGGTTTGGTTTGGTTTATGGTGTTAACGTCCCAAAGCGACTAAGGCTATGAGAGACGCCGTAGTGGAGGGCTCCGGAAATTTCGACCACCTGGGGTTCTTTAACGTGCACTGACATCGCACAGTACACGGGCCTCGAATTTCGACTCCAAATAAATTCAGCCGCCGCGGCCGGGATCGAACCCGCGTCTTTCGGGCCAGCAGCCGAGCCCCATAGCCACTGAGCCACCGCGGCGGCTTCTCAAAGAAGCATCGACCCGATGGCTTAGAATACAATGCGGCTACAAACAATTAAAAATGGACAGTGGAAAAATATACACTGGGTGTGGAAACACGGCGTCCTTTAGCGCTCATAATATGGCTTTAGACGGACGACATGGGCAACTTCTGGTCGTACGCGGCGTCGCTGGGATGCAGACATTTCGTCAGTGACGACTTCATAGTCCAGTTCACCTAGCCGACGAAGAGCTTTGTACGGGCCGAAATAGCGGCGCAAAACCTTTTCACTCAATCCGCGACGGCGAATGGACGTCCAAACCCAGATTCGGTCTCCTGGCTTGTATTCAGCGTTGCGCCTTCGTAGGTTGTAGCGTCTGGCGTCGGTCCGCTGCTGGTCTTTGATGCGTAATCTGGCAAGTCTTAGGGCTTCTTCTGCGCGTTGAAGGTAGGCGGCGACGTCGACGTTATCTTCTTCGGTAACATTGGGCAGCATGACGTCTAGCGCGGTCGTGGCCTCCCTGTCATGGACAAGCCTAAAAGGCGTCATCTGGGTGGTCTCCTGCACTGTGGCGTTGTAGGCGGAGACGATGTGAGGTAGGATAACGTCCCAGGTCTTGTGTTCGGCATCGACATACATGGCGAGCATATCTGCGATGGTTTTGTTCAGGTGCTCTGTCAGTCCGTTGGTCTGCGGATGGTATGCAGTTGTCCTCCGGTGGCTGATTTGGCTGTAGCGCAGGATGGCTTGTGTCAGTTCCGCCGTCAATGCTGCTCCTCTGACCGTGATGAGCACATTGGGGGCGCGGTGTCGCAGAAGAATGTTCTCCACGAAAAATTTGGCGACTTCTGCTGCTTTTCCGGTGGGTAGGGCTTTTGCCTCGGCGTAGCGGGTCAGGTAGTCGGTCGCTATAATGAACCACTTATTTCCAGATCTTGACTTCAGGAGCAAGTTCATGTCGACCTGCTGAAAGGGCCTTGAGGGGGGTTCAATGGGGTTCAAAAATCCTGCTGGTCGCGTTGGAGGGGTCTTTCGTCGCTGACAATCTCGGTAAGTTTTAACATAATCTGCGACATCGGCAGACAGCCGGGGCCAGTAATACTTGTCTTGAATGCGGCGGAGGGTGCGAGAAAACCTGAGATGTCCAGCTGTCGGCTCGTTGTGTGAGGCCTGAAGAACTTCTCCGCGCAGACATGCAGGTACAACAAGGAGGTAGGCTCTTTTGTTCGCTTGCAAATTTCTTCAAGAGGACATCATTCTGTAAACAGAATGAAGACAATCCTCGCTTGAACGAGGCGGGGGGAGAAGAAACCTTGCCTTCCAAGCACATGATGAGGAATTTTATGTCGGGGTCCGAGCGTTGCTGTTGTGCAAAAGGGCTGGAGCTGATGGGTCACAGAAAGGCGTCCTTATCGTCGTTCGGCGGCCGTGAATCTACAGGGGCTCGTGACAGGCAGTCGGCGTCAGAGTGCTTGCGTCCGAACTTGTAAAGAACGGTGACGTCAAACTCTTGGAGGCGCAGGCTCCATCGAGCGAGGTGGCCGGAGGGGTCCTTCAAACTGGCAAGGCAGCACAGTGCGTGGTGATTGCTTACCACCTTGAATGGTCGTCCGTACAGGTAGGGGCGAAATTTCGACGTAGCCCAGATGATGTCGAATAATTAGCCTCGGGTTTGGACAGGGAACACCTACCATATGCGATGACCTTCTCCACTCCGTCAGTTTTCTGAACAAGGACAGCGCCTAGGCCCACACTACTCGCGTCGGTATGAATTTCAGTCTCGGCGTTTTCATTAGTTGTGCCGGCGAGGGCTGGCGCCATGGCTGCACCTCACGTTGCCGGAGGCATAGGGAAGAAGCACGCGTAAGTTGTGCCGGCGAGGGCTGGCGCCATGGCTGGCGCACTACACATTAAAGTGCGCGAGGATCGGCGCGGACTGGAAACGACGCTGAAGTTCCTTGAAGGCTTCCACCTGCGGCGCTTCGCATTTAAATTGCACGTCTCTCTTTGTCAGGTGGGTCAGTGGCTCGGCAACGCGCGAAAAGTTCTTGACAAATCGTCGGTAATACGCGCACAGACCGAGGAATCTGCGCATAGCTTCCTTATCGGCCGGCGATGGAAACATTGCGATAGCAGCTGTTTTCTGCGGGTCTGGTCGTACTCCCTCCTTGTTATGATGTGGCCTAGAAACAGCAGCTCTTCATAGGCAAAGCAGCACTTCTCTGCTTTCAAGGTTAGACCGGATGATTTGATTGCATATAGTACTGCTCGACGCCTTTTTAAGTGCTCCTCAAAGTTCGAGGCGAAGACAACGACGTCATCTAAATATGCCAGACAAATCTGCCACTTCAGGCCTGCCAGCACTGTATCCATTACTCGCTGAAATGTCGCTGGTGCGGAACAGAGACCAAACGGAAACACCTTGAACTCGAAGAGGCCATCTGGAGTGATGAATGCGGTCTTCTCGCGATCTCATCTCATCGACCTCAGTTTGTCAGTAGCCGCTCTTGAGGTCCACCGATGAGAAATACTTAGCGTTGCAGAGATGGTCCATTGTGTCGTCAATGCGGGGGAGGGTGTCGATGTCCATCTTTGTGATGCTCAAGCGGCGGTAATCAACGCAGAATCGAAGTGCGCCGTCTTTCTTTCTCTAGAACAACCGGTGCCACCCAGGGGCTCATTGAAGCTTGAATGACGTCGTCGCGAAGCATCGCTTCCACTTGGTCCCGGATGGCTTGTGTCGTTCTCGCGGCGACACTCGGTAGGGGCTTCGGCAGAGAGGTCGGGCGTGCTGGTCGGTTATAATGCGATGCTTGGCAATCGACGTTTGTCGGACCTTCGGCGATGACGACAAGCACTCGCTGTAGCTTCGAAGGAGACTGCGGATCTGGTCTTGTCTGTTCCGGGGCAGGGCTGGGTCGGGGAGGGCGAAGAAGTCTCGGGTGTCGGATATTTCGTCGAAGAAAGCAATCGGCGTTCCTTTGTTAACGTACCAATATTCTTCGCTGAAGTTAAACAGCGGTACTTCGGCTTGGCATTTGCGGAAATGTGCGATGCCTCTTGCGATGCCGATTCCTCGATCGATAAGCAACCGCCTTTTACTCTCAATGGCTTCAGTGTTATTCGCTTCCGTGGCGCCTACGGTGACGATGACGCGTGAGCTGAGTGGGACGCTCACTTGTTCCTCCAGGAGACTAAGTGCAACGTGATGTTCCGGAGTTCTCATCGAAGGGGTGGCTTCGTCCGTGGAAAGCGTGATCAGCTTGGATCACACGTCGATGATCGCCTGATGCTCATTAAGAAAATCCATGCCCAAGATCACTTCGCGGGAACATTGCCGTAGCACAACGAAGGTCGCGGGATGGGTATGTCCCTTGAGAGTCACTCGCGCTGTGCATTGTCCTGATGGCGTAATGAGGTGGCCCCCTGCGGTGCGAATTTGTGGCCCGTCCCAAGTGGTCGTTACTTTCCTCAGCTGCGCAGCGAATGGTCCATTCATCACCGAATAATCGTCTCCTGCGTCGACCAGAGCGGTGACTTTCCGGCCGTCGATAACCACTTCTAAGTCGGATGTCCTGGCTCTGGCGTTGCATGTCGTCCTCGGCGTCGGGTCACGGCTTCGTCGGGTATGTGAACCGTGGGTGGGGCGTGTGGTCGAAGCTTTTCTTGATGACGGCGTCGTTTTGAAGGCGGATCGCGTCATGGTGAGGTTGTCATTGCATGCGTCGTCTGCGCAATCTGTACGACGTCTTCATACGGCCTGGTCGCTGGAGGATCTTCGTCGTTTCCTCGGCAAGCAACCTGACCTCTTTAGTTTCCCCTACGGGGGCTAGGGGACCTTCCTCGGAGAGCCGCGGGGTATCTGCGGCCCGGTGATGAAAAACGTGCGGTGGACGGCGACGGGGAGCGGGAAAGACGGCTTGACGACACGAACTCCCCTCTGCGCAAGTGGTCGTCGATTTCCCGTGGTCGCTGGCCGGGGAGCGATCGTGGGGCGTCGATGGCGAAACCTCGCAGGCCGATGCGTCTGTACAGGCAGTGGCGAAGTATGTGCCCAGCGTAGCCACAATGGAAACACAGTGGGCGGTGGTCGGGAGTCCTCCAGTGGTCGCATTTTCTAGTTCCGTCGCTTAGCTCGTAAGGTGGGCGGGTGGGAGCCAGGGGTCGTTGTTCTTGTAGAGCTGGTGCCCGTCGAAGAGGGCTTGGGGGGTCTCGTCGGGGCGGAGGACTGCGTAGTGCGGTGGTGTAGGTCATGGGTTCAGCTTCCGATTGAGTCGTCGGTGGCGGGGAGCCAAGTGCATGCTGTACTTCTTCACAGATGGTGTCCGTGAGCGAGGCCACCTGAGTCTGCTGCGTCTGCTGCGTTGGGAATGGCAGCAGCCTATGAAGTTCTTCGCGAACAATTTCGCGTATCAAATCTCGCAAGCTATCTCCGCTTGGGGGCTTGCCGTCAGCACTTGAAGTGGTCGGTTGTAGTCACGGGTCCGGGCGTCAAGGGTCTTTTCAATGGTAGAAGCTTCAACCACAAACTCGGGGACGGTTCTTGTAGGGTCCCGGATCAAACCGGCGAACAGTTGCTCATTTACGGCACCCATCAGAGAGTTGAGCTTCTTTTCCTCAGTCATGTCAGGATCGGAGCACCTGAAAAGGCGTTTCATTTCTTCCACATACGCAGTCACGGTCTGGTTTGGGTGTTGAATTCGTGACTGCAGCAGGACCTCCGCTCTTTCCTTCCGTACGACGCTAGTGAACGTACCCACTAACTGCTTCTTGAAGGTCGCCCAGGTCGTGAGGGAAGATTCGTGGTTTTCCAACCACGTTCTCGCAGTGCCATCCAATGCAAAATAAACATTTCGAAGCTTGGCGCTGTCGTCCCAGGCGTTCAGTGCTGCCACACGGTCGTACATGTCCAGCCAGTCTTCTCCATCCTCGTGTGGTTCTCCACGGAAAGACGGAGGCTCACGGGGCTGGCGAAGCACGACGGGCGTTGGCTGCGCGCCAGGTTCCATCGTGAGGCGCATAGGAGGATAACAGGTCAGCACCTCCACCAGATGTTACGTAAAGGTGACTGCAGTCCGGCAAACAGGAAAACAGCGAGGACGGCTTCTAAACGGACCTCTTAATTTGGGCTGACTTGCGCCCCCAAAGAACTGAATCACTCGGCGGCGGCGTAGCAACAAGCCCGCTCGGCGGTCATCGAACAGAATGCCGGCCGCACTCGGCCATGCGCTTAAAGCTGATAGCGAACTTTCGAGATGAAGCTTTGAAAGTTACTAGAACATTCTCGAACAACGTAGAATCGGCTCCGCCTGGATGCTATCAATCGAGATAAATCTAGGCTCGTCTTGCATCACAAACAAAGCGATAAAGCGGCGTTCCGGCAGCTTTGAAGAATGAACAAACACTGCAAGCATTCGCAAAAAAAATCCCCTCTGCTCCTTCGTTCCAGCAACTGCTGACTTTCGACGTGTGTGTGTAGTATATATATACATACAGAGTGTCCCAGCTAACTTGGGCCAAGGTTTATAAAAAAACTAAGCGTTCTTCAGAATTTAAATTCCGTGGATGTTGTTAGGGTTTACTTAAAGTTACAGTACCATTTTTTCCGCTCCTCCTATATGATTAATTATTCGAGATAAATAAATTAACGTTTTAAATACAGCTTCAAACGTTCAGGCGTCAATAGGAAAGTTGTGGAGCTCCACCAATATTGTCCAACCTAGGCACTTCCAACGAGATTTAGTGTGGCTGTTTATATTCGGGAAAAACGAAAGCCCGCGGAGTTTGAAAAATACCACGCGACGGCGCGCTCCGTGCGCCCGAATGCTCCGCGATTACAACGCTCTCATCCGTCCTTTGTAAGAAACATCACTCGCTTCGCGCCTTTCGTGCTGCCCAAGACAGAGCTTCGCGTTGAGCTTGGTTCCAAGATAAGCGCCAGTGGACACGGGCGTCAGTTGAAAGAAAGCGCGGCTCCCGTTTTTCATTGTGGTTCACACGATGTTATCAAGCTTGTTGCATGCGTCTTTGCTTGTTGGGATCTTGCTCCCAACTTTGAACTCATGAGATTGTCATCGTTCCTCCGAATGCATTCTGGTAACGTGAGAGCGCAAGTATCGCCGCAAAAACGGGAGCCACTGGCGCTTATCTCGGAACCAAGCACAATGCGAAGCCGTGTCTTGGGCAGCCACGAAAGGCGCGAAGCGAGTGATGCTTTTTACAAAGCACGGATGAGAGCGCTGTAATCGCGGCGCATTCGAGCGCACGGAGCGCGCTGTCACGGGGTATTTTGTAAACTCCGCGGGCTTTCGTTTTTGCCGAATAAAAACGGCCACGCTAAGTCTACCTCGTAGGAAGTGCCTGGGTTGGACAATATTTGTGGAGCTCCACAACTTTCATAGTGACGCCTGAACGTTTCAAGCTATATTTTAAAGGTTAATTTATTTATCTCGACTAATTATTCAAATAGGAGGAGCCAAAAAAAATGGTGCTGTAAGTTTAGATAAACCCTAACAACAATATCGACACGATTTAAGGTCTGAAGTACACTTAGTATAAATCGTTGTATAAATCTTGGTCCAAGTTATCAGTATGTGTGGTGTCGAAATGGCAAGGTTCTAGTGAGGAAGGCAACCGGAGAAACTGCTCATGTCATTCAGACCGACGATGACTTGCGAGCACTGACCGAGTAGAGTGGTCCCTTTCCAAGTAGCTTGTAAGTCTATGACTCAAATGTTCTTCACAACTAACGAGTTAAATAACCTAGTAGCTCGTGTTCCTGAGTGCTCATCTTTGCTCAATGTAAATATCCAGTCTATTCGTGGCAAAATAGATGTTTTTCACGTGTTTTTACATAACTTCACATTTGAGTTCACGGCTATCATGCTAACTGAAACATGGCTTTCTGATGATTCTGAGTGTATCAGCCTGTCCGGTTACTGTTCGTTCTTTCTGAATCGTAAAAACAGACGTGGAGGTGGTGTGTGTTTGTTTGTTCGCGACTGTTTACATTGTGACTGTGTCAATCACTTTAGTGTTGTTGCTGCTGATTATGAGGGGTCGTGTGTGTTAAGTAATAAATTATTGTTCATTGGGGTTTATCGTCCGCCGCAGGGATGTGTTGAGACATTTTTGAATTACTTGGAACAAATTTTTCAGTTCGCAAGGGAAAACAATTATGTACTACTTGGTGGCGATTTTAATATTGATATCCAGGAGGCGTCCAATAGAACTCAAGAATCGTATCTATTGAATCGTATCTATTGACTAATGTAGTAAATTCACCCACCCGAATAACACCCACATCTTCAACAGTTCTAGATCTTTTGATAACTAGCACTGAAACTGAAGTCTTATCCGAAACAGGCTGCCTAGTACACTTGACAAATATAAGCTAACGGAAGAGCAGCTGCGGGTTCTAACCAAGAAAAAATTATTCGACGTTATTAACTAACCTGTACTGTAAGATTTGATTGTGTTTTTTAACTAATGCACTCATTCACTGTTTTTGCACTTATCTTGTTCGTATGTTTTTTTTTTCCATTTGTTCCTTGTTATTCTTCCCATCATATATATTGTCACGTTGTAGTGACGGCAGTCCAGTGGTCAGGAAGACACAAGAAAGACTTGCAAACGAAGCTCTTTATTTGGGCTGACTTGCGCCCGCAAAAGAACTGGATCACTCGGTGGCGGCGTAAGCAACAAGCGTGCTCGTCAATCGTCGAACTACGAATGCCCGCTGCTCGCGGCATCGCTCAATTTAAAGGCGGCAAGGAAACTTCCAGATAACAGGACAAGATCATCTACAGTAATCTAGAAAAACCTAGATGCAGCCTTTCATGGCTGCGATCAATCGAGATTAGTCTGGTCGCTTCTCGCGTCACGAACAAAAGTGATAACAACCCTTTCCTGCAGCCTTGAGCGCGAAGGAACAAACAATACAATGATACGTGGCAATATTTTATGTCCTTCTAAACTGTCGTGCTTGCTGCCATGTTGTTCGGGGAGACGGGGCCAGTCAAGCTGCCCTTGACGCAGCTTTTATCCCGTCACCCTCGCCACACCTCGTACATGCCCTGTACTTGTTGTGGGAAATAAACTGAAACTGAAACTGTTATAAACTATCATATGAGTGACCACCTTCCCGTGTTTTTAGTGTGTAAAATTCCTGGGCTAAGTACATATCGCAAACTACCTTAATAATGACTCAACTCATCACCGCCGAGACACTTGACTAATTTAGGACTGCCATCATGAATGCAAACTGGAATCGAGTATTCCAACAAACAGACGTAGAGGAGGCGTTTGACTCCTTTTTAGAGATATTCATCTCCATATATCGTGATAAGATTCCCTATAATTCAGTAAAACCCCCCAAAAAAGCTCGTAAGCACTGGATAACGTCGACCAGCCTTCATATGATCTCCAAAAAAAAATAAATTATTTCAACGGTTTTTGCAAAGTCGGGATCCTGGCGATTTTTCAATTTTCAAGGCACAGCGCAACAAAGTGACTGCGGCTTTGGGGAAGGCAAAGGATAGTTACCACATCTCCATGTTCAATGCTACAACTGATCAAAGTCAAGTGTGAACAAAGCTTAATCGCCTACTTAACAGAACTCCGAATAAAACACCCGAAACTCTTGAAATTGATAGAATTCAATATAGTGGCGCTGAGTTAGCAAACAAATTCAATGAGTATTTTACTACATTAGTTGATAGTGAATATGACCCTAGTGCGCTTCAGTACATAAATAATTATGTACGCGACTCTATTGCCCTATTGCCTACAAGCAATGAAGAGGTGTTATCAGTATTCAACAACATGAAAAAGAGCAAAAGTGAAGACATATATGGCTTAAAACTACAACCTGTTTTGTATGTACTTGATGCCATATCCCCGATCCTAACTTATATGTTTAACTTATCACTAAACTCAGGAGTCTTTCCGTCAGCGATGAAGAAAGCCAAAGTAATTGTCATACATAAAAGTGGTCCTAAAAATGTGCTCAGTAATTACAGACCAGTGTCAATACTTCCGGCCTTCTCCAAAGGGCTAGAGAAGATACTTTTCATCCGCCTCAACAGTTTTTTTCAGAAACATAATATTCTATCAACTAAGCAGTTCGGCTTTAGAGAGAATTTATCCACTGAAATAGCGCTACTTAAACAAAAAGAATTAATTTTAAATAACATAGAACACAAACTACTGACCCTCGGTGTATTCGTTGACTATTCAAAAGCCTTCGATAGGAAGCAGCACTTAACTCTGATACAGAAACTCTCTATATATGGCGTTCGTGGCGTGCCGCTTAATCTATTTTCCAGCTACTTGACTGACCGCACTCAATCTGTTCACTTGGGTAACTATCGCTCTCAATTTAAATCAGTTAGTCATGGTGTCCCTCAGGGAAGCATATTGGGGTCCCTGCTGTTCAACATCTACATAAATGACTTGGTACAAATAGACATTGAAGTCGATTACATCATTTTTGCCGATGACACAAGCATATTTATTTCAGGAACAAATGCAGAATATTTAATACGTAGAGGAAACGATGTACTGGCGAAACTGCATGCATGGTACAGAAGAAATGCGTTGCTCATCAACACAGAAAAATCTAAAGCCGTCATATTCAGAGCTAAAAATGTGTATCTTGCGACTTACCTCACCTTGACACTTGGTAATAACACAATAGCAATAGTGAGTGCTGTAAAAACACTCGGCGTTTATTTCAACGAATACATGCTATGGAACAATCACGTGGACCTGATAACCACTAAGCTAGCTCGTGTTATAGGAGTATTAAGAAAATTTCAGCGCACATTACCAACTAAAACAAAGATCGCAATATATCATGCTTTATTCGGGTCTCAAATTAACTACTGTAATTTGGTGTGGGGAACCACAACGTCTACGTGTAAAAATAAACTTCTGAAACTGCAGAAGGCTGCGATGAGAGCCATAGTGAATGTATCTTTTATGCCACACGTCAGCTCCTATTTCTCAACATACCTAATCATGTAGATCGGAAAAATGTACGAATTTCGCATTCTTAGGTCCTATAAAGTTCAGGTTAAACAAAACAATATGTTATTTAGAGACATCGCTAACTTAATTGAAAATCCCTCAAATTACACAACACGATGCCACGAACACTGGCACGTTCCGCATCCGCGCACAAACTATGGCTTTGAAACACTTTACTATGCTTTGCCATACACATTAAATAAATTTAAAGTTACGCAACAAAATATTACCGGCTATTCTTTTTCTTTTAAAAGGTTAAAAGAACTTTTCTTCTAATGCACCTGTATATCTATTGCATGAGTACCATTATAAAGTGAATATATAATAATGTCTTGTATTGTTGTATTTGCACAATTTTGGTTGTACTGCACTACTTCTGGCTGATTTTTGTTATCTGTTATCTTTTTAGTGTAATCTGTGTTTTCTGTCCTGCACTGCCGAGTATAAAAGGGTAATGGGAGCTTTGTCAAGCTGCTCTTGAGCGGCTTTTACTCCCATGCACCTCAAACATGTGTGTAAACATGCTTGTTTGAAATAAACTCATACTCATAAGTTAGCCGGGACACCCTGTATATATATATATATATATATATATATATATATATATACATGGTTTATTGGAGTTTAACGTCCCGATGCAAATCAGGCTGATATATATATATATATATATATATATATATATATATATATATATATATACATGGTTTATTGGAGTTTAACGTCCCGAAGCAACTCAGGCTGATTGATAGTTTTCGTTACGATGTTCTTTTGCTCAAAACAACATCGTAACGAATACTATCAATGAACTAACAGATGAAGGTGAATTACCACCGCGATTAGGTAAGGCGCTTACGCCAAGAAATGCCTCCGCGGGGCGCTTCTACATGCTCCCGAAAACACACAAACAGAATCATCCAGGGAGACCGATTGTTTCTGGTATTGGCACAATAACAGAACCGATCTCAGAGTATATCGATTCTCTCATCAAACATATACCTCCGTCACCCAACTTCGCGCACTTTAGGCGCGAAGCTCCCAGACACCCTTAGAGCGTGTGGGGGTAGCGGTCTCGGACTCAAATGAGATGACCTCGACTCAGCGTGGAAAGCACAGCGGAGACCAGCTACCAAGTGACAAGAGGTTTTTGGTCGTTTGGTGCCCAGCTTTCGCCGGTTGCAAGCCAGAGAATGGGTCGGAGCCAAACAAAACAATGTTTATACAGCAAGGAGACGATACAGAGGATTTCACCATCACTAGTACAAACACATACAAAGTGATTAACAAAACAATGCAACTCGTGCAAAGTTAAACTCGGGGAGAATACAATAAAAAGGCAATATTGCACCTAAAGTGCACTAACACAAGAGAGAGGCGAACAAACAAAACACAATTTTTTCACCGGGCACTGCGGCAGTGCGACGACCAGAGGTCCGCGACGATGCCGTCCCGCAGACTGACTGGCGCACGTTGCCTCGTTGGTCCGTTGCTGGCCGAGTGGTGTTTCCCCGGAGTCGAACGGGCGCGCTTCTCCGAAGCTTAAACGGCGGTCCGGACTAAACTGACAGCAGTCAACGCCCTTCTTATATAGGCTTCGTCCGCGTCTGTTTGTTCTACGCGCCAGAGTAGGCGCGCACATACACGCAGTATCGGCCGTGCTGTGTCCTTTTCCTCTTCACTCCGGCCGCGCGTCCTCATTGGTCAGAGGCCGGGGGTCTCTTCTCGAAGATTCGAGCGTGTTCTGGCGTAGCGCCGTCGCCGACGTCCAAGTGCAGAGGAGGGGGACATGTTTTAGCGCACACAAGGCCACGCCCTTTTCCCCGGTTATCATGAATAAACAGCGCGAACGAAGACGAGCACAAAAGACAAGAAAACGAGAAAACGGACGACACAGCGCTGACTAACAACTGAGGGTTTATTGCTGATCATACAAGTATAAATACATAGATGTCGGCAGAGAGGGAAAGGTATACTTTCCCTCTCTGTCCTCATTTCCCCCCCCTGACCTCAGTTGTTAGTCAGCTCTGTGTCGTCCGTTTTCTCGTTTTCTTGTCTTTTGTGCTCGTCTTCGTTCGCGCTGTTTATTCAAGATGCTTAACCAACTAGCCCGCCAAAACGTCTTAACCCCGGTTATCAATAGAAGCGACTCGGACGTTCGAGAGAAATATTCGGCATGGATGACTCATTCCTTCCTGGGCGCGCCGGGTCGGTGAGCGATGGTGGAGGAGGCAGCAACGCTCAGCTGGCTAGTCTTACGACCGCGCCGGCGAGACGCGTCCGTGCGGCGCTGATTTTGTTTGTTTGTTTCAAAAATGCGCCGAATTTTGTGACAACCTCCGAAACATCTATCTTACATACGCGACACTAATCACTTCCTGAAAGAATTATCCAATGTCAGCTTCCCTCAAGGCGCTTTCCTAGTTACCCTAGACGTGGTATCACTTTACACTAACATCCCGCATGACGACAGAATTCCAGGCAATGATCGGATCATATAAAGAATACAAAATTCTAGACACCCCTAGTCCAAGTGCCGTCGAGACACTTGCAAATTTCGTCCTTAAACTTAACACATTTGAATTCAACAACTCATATTATCTTCAAATTAGCGGTACAGCTACGGGGAAAAAAATGGCTCCAAATTACGCCAATATATTTATGAACAAAACTGATTCAGACTTTCTCTCCTCATATCCGACAAAACCAGCTTTTTACAAACTCTTTCTGGAGGACATATTCATAGTTTGGACAGAAACCGAGGACGAACTCATCCAGTTTATCTCCTCATTCAACAAAATCCATCCCAATATCTCTTTCACACACACCTACTCAACCAATGGAATTTACTTCCTGGATGTTCTGGCTCGAGTAGAAGGAAGTACATTAATCACTAGTGTCTATAAAAAACCTACAGACCGACAACAATACCTTCTTTTCAACAGCTACCACCCACGCCACTGCAAAACTTCAATCCCATACTCACAGGCCATCAGATTCAAACGAATTTGCGCACAATCGAAAGATTTTCACGAAAATGCTAATCGCATGCGGGACAATCTAAACAAAACAACATTACCCGTCCTCTATAATCAATGATGCCATCAAAAAGGCGGAAGCAACTAATATTAATCCCGTCATGAAGGAATCTCAGCCAACATCACAGCGCTGTAATCTCATACTAACCTTCACAAGTAACCTCCCGACCATTTATTTATTTATTTATACAAAATACCTACAGCGCCCCCACTGGGGCATTGTTGTGGGGGGGGGGGAAACATCAAAGAAACAACAGATAAACTACAGTATTTGAGTCAAATGATGGAATATACTGAGAAAACATATGGACTATAGAAGTAAAGGCAAAAATGAAAAGAACGTTGCAGAAACAAAAACACGCCCGCGACAAACGCGGAGAAAACGACATTTAAAATACAGCACTCTTTTAGCAAACACAAAAATAGACATAACAAAGAACGTTCTAGAAACAAAAAGACGCCCGTGAAAGACGCGGACAAAATGAAATTCAAAATACAGCACTGTTTTAGCAAATAACACAAAACTAGAACACAATGTACCAGGATAGGAGCTATTACTACACTGATACTAACAGTCATGTTAACTTAATACTGTCATAATAACAGGTGGCTTTGCAGAGCAATGTAAAAAGACGTGGGAGGGGAAGCAGCAATTTGTGCAGGCAGACTGTTCCAGTCATGTATTGTTCGTGGGAAAAAACTATATTTGAATGTGTTAATTCGGGAATTGTACTCGCGGACATTAAAAAAATCCTAAAAAAACATTTATTACCATAAAACAGAGTGACATGCTTTAAACAATTTTCACGACGGTCCCCCAGGTAACATATAGAAGACCAAAAACCTACAAAACCATGTTGTCCATTCGACAGTCAATAAACCGAGAGCTGTAGGTTGCACACCATGCGGAAAAAGCCGATGCCAAGTCTGCAAACACATGGAAACGACGGCGCTGGCTACAAGCACCCATTCAGATTTCAAGCATTCTATCCGGAAAGACCTAAAATGCGATTCCAGCAACGTGGTTTAGCTGCTCGAGTGTGGCGACTGTCGAATGCAATACATAGGCCAAACAGACAGTTCCTTCCGATTCAGATTTAATAACCACCGCTCACGTACTCAATCCCTCCCCAATCTTTAAAGTTTCTTTTCTTTCCTTTTTTACTTTTTTTTCCCTTTCTTCTGAGGTTCTTTCCCTTCTCTTTTCGCTTTCTTGTTTTCTTTTTTTCTCTTCCCTGCTCTCTCTGTTGGGTGGTCAGATATCTTCTACGAAAGTTGCTGCACGGCCACGCACCCTGGCGAACATCTCGGAGCTGGACACGCCTGTCAATAAGCAAGCCTGTGGTGCTTAACAAAGCAGAGGCCGCATCTGGACGTCGTGTTTTCTTACTGAGTACCTGTTCATCGCACTCTCTATTTTTTTTTTCGTGTGGGTCGCACTCCCTCTAATTTCTTTTTTTATGTGTATTTTTCATCTATGTGCTATGTGAAGTGAAGTGAAGTTTATTTTGACATCGATTTGTCAGAGGTGACGGGACAAAAGGCAATTCATTTTTGCCTGACGTGGCCCCGTCACCCGTTACATTGCTCAGGGGGGTGGCAAATTACACAGTAAAGTACACAAAGGAAAAACAAGAAAAGTAACAACATCGCATACGTACTACATGAATTATATGTAAAGATCAATGAGTTACACTAATTAACACAGATGCAATGAAAAATGAAGGAAACAACAACGCATAACTAAAATGTCTCTAGGACAAAAAAAAAAAAATTGAAATAGCAAACAATGAGATACACAGAATTAACATACAGGCAAGGGGATAAATAGCACGCAAACCAAAAACAATGAAAACCGCATCGCATGCCTCCTACGTCTTTTGGACAACAAAACCAAAAATAGCGAACCTGGACATACACTCAGCGAGTAAAAAAAACACACAAAAAAAAACTAGAAACTGGACACTTTATGGAGGAGACAGAGACAGAAGGTACATTTTAACATTGTTCTTGAAGATACGGGGGGAACGAGGCTGCTGCAGAAGTTCCATAATACGTGGGTGTTTATTAAGTAAATCAGGAATTAAGTAATCAATGTGCTGCATACCATAATTCGTTCTCATCAGAGGCATTTGAAAATGACTATACCTGAAATCATAAGGTTTATTGTTAGGGAAGTATAAAGCATAAAAGGAAACTGGGTCACGGGTGACTTCATGATAAATATGATATGCAAGCTTTAGCTGAAACAGTCCATTTATCTTGAGTAAATTATGTTTTAAGAATAATGGGTATGTATGTTCTAGCGGACCTACATCTTCTATGCAACGCAGAGCTCGTTTTTGCAATATCTCAAGCCTGTGCAAGTTTGTCTTGGTAGTGGTGCCCCAGATTAACAGACAGTAATGTAAATGAGACTGTACTAAAGCAAAATACAACTGACGTTTAATAGAGCTGGGAACCAAATATCTCACTTTATACAAAATGCCTGGAGATCTAGAGATGTTTGAGTGAACCTTATTTATATGAGAAGTCCAGCTTAAGTTTTCCTCGAATAAGACACCTAAGAACTTATAAATGAAAACGCGTTCAAGGGCTGAGTCTTGGTACTTGACCTGGATATTAAAATCTTCAGGTTTACTTCGCGGCTTAAACATTACGTACTTTGTTTTCCGAACGTTCAATTGCATTTGGTTTATCCGGAGCCAGCATGAAAGCTCATGTAGCCAGGTGTTCGCAAAGGTTTCTAGTGTAGATACCTGTTTTCCTGAAAAAAAAAACACTGGTGTCATCGGCATAAAGTATAATATCGGATGTATTTGGTATGAGGACAATATCATTAATATAAATTATAAACAGCAAGGGTCCCAGGATTGAACCTTGTGGAACACCATATGCAATCGGTTCTAGAATAGAAGAATGTCCATTAAGGCTTGTAAATTGGTATCTGTCCGTCAGGTAGCTGCGAATCAGATTGAGAGCAACGCCACGGATTGCAAAAAAAGGAAGTTTATAAAATAATATTTGATGTTTAATAGAATCAAACGCTTTTCTGAAATCAAGGAACAGACCTAGCGTGAATCGGTTATTTTCAAAATTATTGATAACCTTGTTTTTAATATTCAAAAGGGCTATTTCAGTTGAGCTATTTGGACGGAAACCATATTGCTGCCTCACAAGAAGCTCTCTTTCAATACAGAACTTACTTAGGCGTGATTTTATCACTTTCTCAAGCACTTTAGAAAATAATGGCAGTACTGAAATAGGTCTGTACTTGTTAATATCATCATGCGCACCACCTTTATGCAAAACCACCACCTTTGCAATTTTCATGCTGTTTGGAAAGATTCATGTAGCTAACGAGCTATTGCATATATGCTGCAGAGGACGAGATATGAGGTCAACAACAGATGCTATAGGCAGAGCCTTGATATCATCGTTCCCTGGGGCAGCATTTTTGCTTAAAGAGCTGTTGTGTCCCCTTGTTGCTTTTGTGTGTGTGCGCCCCCTCCTAACGACCACTCGCATTCCCCTCCTAACGACAGTTCGCATCCTCCTCCTAACGACCACTCAATCCTCCTCCTAACGACACTTGCCCCTCGTCGCACGCTGTCGCCGGATGCCCCCCCACGGTGCGCCCCCGCACCCTCCTCCTGTTCTGGGAAGCCACTCCCTGCCGTGGACGCTTCTCCACTCCCTCCTTTCTTCGGGCGGCCAGTTCGGCTCCTGCCTCGGTCGACGCTGGTCGCACCCTCTTCAGCTTTAAATAAACGAAGTCTTAAAGTACCGTGTGCGTCTTTCGCTGCATTAAACACAGCGACCGGACACGACAGTGGCGACGAGAAAGTGGATTCGACCCGCGCTACGCAACGCTATTGACAAGCCATGGCTACGCGAGGGTTTCCCAATCAGATACCAGAGTTCAACGGCTCATCGTGGTCATCGTGGGTTGGACGCCTTCAGTTCTACTTTGAAGCTAACAACATCACAGACCCAGCCTTGAAGAGGGCCAACCTGCTGACGCTGTGCGGGGAGCAGACCTACGATACTGTCTGCGCCCTTATTCAGCCAAGCACACCAGCGGCAGTGTCTTACGACGACATCGTAAAAGCGCTGCAAAAGCACTACGACCCAAGGCCATCCGAGGTCTACAGCCGGGCTCGCTTCCAACGACGAGATCAACTGGGAGGAGAAACTGTGAGCGCCTACGTAGCCGCGCTCAAGAAGCTCGCTGCCGACTGCAATTTTGGAACGCTGTCGACAACAGCTACCGGGCAGGAGGGAGACGCAGCTTCTTCTGCTAACACCACCATGCTTCCCTTGGACGTGATGTTACGCGACAGATTTGTGTGCGGACTGAGTGACGAGTCACTGCAGCAGCGCCTGTTCGCTGAGAAGGACCTCACATTCAGCAAAGCTTACGACATCGCCGTTCGAGCGGAGAGCGCCGGTCACCAGCAGAGAGGGATTCGCCGGAACACCGAGCCGGTACACCAGACAAGCAACCAGGTGCGCAAGCCTTCTGTTGTTGTAAAATCGGTCAAAAAGGCACAACGCTGCTGGCGGTGTGACGACCAACGCAACCCCCAGGGATGTCGATTCCAGTCAGCCACGTGTAATTTTTGCCACAAGCGAGGGCATATCGAAAGAGCATGCATTACGAAACGGAGACTTGCCAAGATAAAGTCACCTTCCCAGCCTAATCACAGCGTCAACGCCTCAGAGAATACGCCGCTATCTGATCTCCATGGAACAACATCAGCAACACCATCTGTGTTGTACGACCTGAACACCATGAATCTCGGCACGCGACCGAAGATTTTTACAGAAGTAAGCGTACATCACCAGCTGATTAAGTTCGAGGTGGACTCCGGCGCAGCCTGTACTCTGATCAGTGAGGACACGTTCCGAACTTCATGGCCATCTGACGCACCCGCCCTGCAACAAGACGACACGCACCTGCGAACGTGGTCAGGACAGAATCTGCCACTATTGGGCTCTGCCAACGTGCAGGTTAACTACAACGGCCAGACCCATACGCTACCTCTGCTTGTTGTGAAGGGCACAGGATCAAGCCTTCTAGGGAGAAACTGGTTTTCTCCACTAGGCGTGATGATATGCGGCATACACCAGACGCCGAGCCAGAACATGGTTGAGCAACTGCAAGAGAAATACGAAAGAGTATTCTCGGAAGAGATTCCAGGAAACGAAGGGCCCCCGGTCACACTGGAGTTGTTGGACAACGCGCAACCCAAATTTCTGAAGGCCAGGCCGGTGCCGTTTGCTCTCCGAGATTCAGTTGAAAAAGAGTTGGACAAACTGGAGCAGCAAGGTGTCATCGAGCCGACGCAGCATTCAGAATGGGCCACACCACTTGTCGTAGTTCGCAAGAAGAACGGAACCATACGCCTCTGCGGAGACTACCGGAGCACCGTCAATCTTGCGACTAAAGCGTCCTCTTACCCGCTACCGACACCTGAAGAAGTATTCAGTGTACTACGTGGCGCAAGAGTCTTCAGCACATTGGACCTCACCCAGGCGTATCAGCAGCTGAAGGTGAGCGAGTCAACTGCTGAATTATTGGCAATTAACACACTGAAAGGCTTGTACAAAGTCAAGCGACTGCCTTTTGGCGTAGCTGCAGCCCCGGCCATATTTCAAAAATTCATGGAGACAGTGCTTCAGGGCATCCCAGGAGTTTGTGTCTACCTTGACGATGTCATCATCAGTGGCACTTCCACTGAAGAGCATGCAGTGCGCCTAGAGCTCGTCCTCGAAAGGCTAGCAAACGCTAATTTGTGCATAAGCAAATCGAAGTGCTGTTTTGCGGTGCCAGAGGTGCAATTTCTGGGACACCGAATTGATGCGGAAGGCATTCACCCTACCGAGGACAAAGTGCGAGCGATCACAGAAGCACGAGCTCCAACAAACAAGCAGGAGCTACAGGCTTTTCTCGGACTCTTGACGTTCTACGACCGGTTCTTGGAACAAAGAGCTACCGTGGCCAACGACTTATACCAACTCCTTCGGAAAGATGTGACATGGACATGGTCGCCACGCCATCAGCAGTCATTCGATGCCCTGAAAGACCTGATTCGAAGATGTACAGTCCTCCGCCACTACGACGAAAGGAAGCCTCTGCTTTTGGCTTGCGACGCATCACCGTACGGAGTCGGCGCGGTTCTATCGCAAACTGACGAGCAAGGAAGGGAAGCTCCCATCGCCTTCGCCTCACGTACGTTGTCGCAAGCAGAACGCAACTACGCGCAACTTGACAAAGAAGGGCTAGCCATCGTCTACGCGGCGACACATTTTCACCAGTACATTGCCGGCCGGAAGGTGACCTTTATAACCGATCACCGACCGCTATTGGGCATTCTGGGACCACAAAGGCCTATGCCACCAACTTTGTCTCCGCGAATGACACGTTGGTGCATCAAACTCTCAGCGTACGACTACGCTCTGGTCTACCGCAATGGGAGTAAACATCAAAACGCCGATGCGCTAAGCCGTCTGCCACTAGACGCAACTGTTGACGAACCATTTCCACCAGGAGACGTTCTGATGTTCGAAGCACTGCCAGAACCTCCGCTTACAGCAGGCACAGTTGCAGCATCTACGCAGAAGTGCGCAGCTCTCCGGCTAGTTTACACAGCTGTTCAACAAGGCAACGTGCATAAACTCAAAGGGGACAACTTCGACGCTTACCGCAGGCGAGCTACAGAGTTGAGCACCCATCGCGGCTGCATCATATTTGGGTCCCGAGTTGTGATGCCGAGAGAACTACGCGCACAAGCTATGTCTCTCATCCACGCCGGACATCGGGGCATCGTTGCAATGAAAAAGTGTGCCAGAAGCTACATGTGGTGGCCTGGCATTGACAACGACATCGAAACAGTGGTGCGAGAATGCAAGCCTTGCCAGAGCAGCCGGAGCGCCCCGCCGAAAGCTCCTGTCCCAGAATGGGAAAAGCCAGACACACCATGGCACACACTGCACATTGATTTTGCAGGACCAATTGAGGGCTGCACTTTCCTTGTGGTCGTAGATGCCTACACAAAGTGGCTTGAGATAAGGCAAATGGGACAGACGACTTCGGCAGCAGTCATTGACAACCTCCGATCACTATTTGCAACGTTCGGCCTGCCGCGCAAGGTAGTGTCGGACAACGGAACACCGTTTGTGTCTGCGGAGATCCTCAAGTTTTATCGCGACAACGGGATCTCATCAGTTACATCGGCCCCCTACCACCCAGCGACAAACGGACAAGCCGAGCGCTACGTAGCCGAGCTAAAACGCGCCCTTGAAAGAGATCAGACAGGCTTGCTGCAGCGCCGCCTTGCGCGCTTTCTCTTCAAGCAGCACACGACGGTTCAGAGCACAACAGGCGAGACCCCCTCGAAAATGATGTTCGAGCGTGAAATGCGAACCCAGCTCACAGCCATCCTCCCCGAGCCAAAGGCAGAGACGTTCCGGGAAGAAAAAGCAATTCCGCGCTGCGGCACGCTTAATGAGGGGCAGCGCGTCCTCGCCCGACAGTTTCTGAAAAAGCCACGCTGGGAGGAAGCTACAATTGTCAGACGCATAGGCCTGCGCTCTTGGCTCGTCAACATACATGGCACAGTAGCACGCCGACATCTCAACCAGCTGCGTAGATTTACGACGCCGTCTGAGAGCTGTCCGCCAGCGGAGAGAACACGTGCACCATCTTCCCACATAGCCTGGCACCTTTTCCCGGAGGAAGAGACTTCGCCCAGGACAGACCTAGGAGACACAGCGAACAACAGCCAGCCTACAAGTGTTTCTCCCCCGAGCGCACAAAGCCAGCGCGCCTCCACGCGTGAGCGCCGACCCCCTGCACGATACCAGGCAACTTTCTAAGGGGGAAGGAAGTGTTGTGTCCCCTTGTTGCTTTTGTGTGTGTGCGCCCCCTCCTAACGACCACTCGCATTCCCCTCCTAACGACAGTTCGCACCCTCCTCCTGTTCTGGGAAGCCACTCCCTGCCGTGGACGCTTCTCCACTCCCTCCTTTCTTCGGGCGGCCAGTTCGGCTCCTGCCTCGGTCGACGCTGGTCGCACCCTCATCGGCTTTAAATAAACGAAGTCTTAAAGTACCGTGTGCGTCTTTCGCTGCATTCAACACAGCGACCGGACACGACAAGAGCTAAGACAGTAAATAATTCCAAGCTCACTGCATGGAGTCAGGAACAATGAATCAACCACACTAGGAGATATGTATTTGTCAAGTCCATCAATATCTACCACCTGTTGTGTCGTAGCCCCGGAGTTTACAAAATGAGTGTTAAATTTATTGGCCAAACAAGTGTCCTTATACTCAACACCATCAATTTTAAGAACGTTAGGTATCTTGTTGCTAGTTTTTCCAATAATGTCTTTGAGGCAGTCCCATACCTTTTTAGTATTACTGGAGATGGCTTCAAACTTTTGCTTGTAGTATTGTAACCGGGCCTTCTTAAGATCTGAACAGAGCTTGTTCCTGGTTCGTTTATATTCAGCTAAGAGATCAAGGTTCTTTGACCGAACAAACTTGTCGTACAGTTTATCGCGTGCCTTTATTCTTTTATATAACTGTTTGGTTACCCAGGGTTTTCTGGATTTCTTGCAAACTTTGACCGGCTGCAAAGGAAATGCTCTGTTATAACTTTCCTTTACCTTATGTAGGAAAATATCATAGGATAAACTCGGGTTTTCCTCCGAGTAAACGTCATCCCAGTTTGTCGCTTCTAACCCAGTACGGAACGTAGCTAGCGCCTCAGCATTATAATTACGATGAAAAATTGGAGCAAACCGTTTACGACCTCCCCTTCTTTTTGCCCATGGAAAAAAACAAAATATGGGTAGATGATCGCTAAGTCGCAGTGTTAAAATTCCTGAAATAGTTTCCTCGTTACTATGGCTAGTTATGCACAGGTCAAGCAGTGTTTCTGTGTTAGGTGTTATCCTGGTTGGTGCATTTATAACATTACAACAGCCAAACGACTCGAAGGTATCCCGGAAACGTAGGCAAAGAGGGCTTTCAGATGACAGATCAATGTTGAAATCACCAACGCAAACAATAGGTACATTGAGAAGTAAGACATGTTCGAAAATACTAGAAACAAAATTCAGGAAGTCATTGATATCACCCGAAGGTGGACGATAAACTGAAGCAATTAGGGTCCCATGAACTATTACGGTGACAGACTCATAGTGGTCGCATACAACAAAAAACTTCATGCAAATGTTTATCTTTAATGTAGAGTGAAGTTCCACCCCCTTTTCGAGTTCTTCTGTACACGCCTACTTCTTTATAGCCTGGGACCCCGACAACCTCAGTTTCGTCTAAAAACCACGTTTCAGTGAAGGCCAAAATATCAAACTCGTGGTTCAGAGAACTCAAAGATAACTCAGTATCGTTCCATTTGTTTTTTAAGCTTCTGATGTTAACATGAAACAATGACATCTTTCCACTTTCAGTCTGTGCAATGCGT